>NW_019721760.1:395785-440019 GCF_002891405.2 Cryptotermes secundus | reverse complement strand
ATCGGAGATATCTCGATTATAGGAGGCCAAACGACATCACTGGCCGACTTCCTCTACTTCGCAATTGAGGTGTCGTGTGTGCTTTTCGCGTGGGAAATGAAGAACCGTCTAGACAAAGTGCGTGAAGTGCGACGTCAGACCCTGGATTTCCGGATGTTTCCAAGATTTTCACACGAAGCCAACTTCAGTTAGATGACGCAGGTGGGAAGAGAGACAACTTATAAAGCTGGTGACCAAAAATCATGTAAGTAGAAAAAGAATTTATAACTTAAAATTAGATTTTAAAAAGCCGGCCGCACGCGTGGAATGCGCGATGACATATGGCGTCATTCGCCCCCTTGACTTTATTTTCATGACGCCATATGGTGTCGCTCGGCTCTTAAAGGTTAATAAAAATTGTATATATTTATAAATTACACAGGACATATATAACCCTCTGTAATAATAGAAGAAACACATAATGCAATGTTTTATTTTTCTACTACAAATGGTAGCTCTATTTCATTTTCCTAAAAAGGCTGCATGATATAGTTAATTAATAATACACATGCATATTTCATTGCTATGCACATTACACAGAGAGACAAACAATCATATACAATGGACCCTTGAACTTCAAATGGTTTGATGTTCGAACAACTTGAAACTCAAACAAAATTTTAAAGAAAGTCCAGTTTTAAACTTGAACAGAAACTAGAAAATTGAACAAAGAATCACATGGTTGTCATGTGGTCACCTTCTCTCTCTGCTTGGTCTCATGTGCAGTTGCACAGTCAGTTCTCTTGCGACTGGTTCAGTGACCATCTCACAAATTCAGTCTATTTTTTTTTTACTTGGGTTATTTTTATATTATCTTTAATAATATTCATTCATAATGGCACCAAAGTAAGTTACTAGAGGTGTAAAGCCTAAGAGAAAAATCATAATTTCTACGATAGAAATTAAAAAGGAACTTTATCACTAAGTGGGAAAGCAGTACATGTTTATTGGACCTGGCTGCTAAATATGTCATGGCTAAGTTGATCATATCAACAATACTGAAGAACAAGGAAGCCATTAAAGTGGCTAGTGTGGTGAAAGGGATAGAAAACTTTAGCAGTAAAAGATCGCCAGCAGTGGAAGAAGTGGAAAAAATTTAATGGTTTGGATAAAAAACAAAACAGGTTGCTGGTGATAGAATGTCTGAAGCCAATATATGAGAAGGCTAGACATCTGTATAGTGACATTAGAAAAGATACCCACGGTGCTGAAGAATTTTAGGCTAGTAAGGGGTGGTTTGACAGTTTTAAAAAGAGAACAAGCATTCATAGTGTTGTTAGGCATGGGGAGGCTGCCAGTGCAAATAAAGATGCTGCCAAAAAATTTGTGAGGGAGTTTAAAGACTTTTAGGAATTGTTGGGGTATTGGTCTAAAACACAGAGCCTTGTAGAGAAGTAGCACCCCAATTTTGCAATTGTGAACAGAAGTAGTGTGACGTGTTGCGCAACGGTAATAGGCAGGTCAACATCCTCCCCCCCCCCCCCCGGCAGCCGTGATGCGCCGAGCGGAGCCGAAGTGAGCCGAGTCCCAGCACACTGGTCGCTATGCAACGTGAGTAAACAGCGGTAGCTAGGCAAAGCAGGTAAACAGTGGTTGCGAGAGACGACGGTAATAACAGCGGTACATAGCGTTGCTAGCACGACTGCGGCAGACAACAGTGGTGCCTATTACGTGGCCGTTTTCTGTGTTGTCCGAACGAGGCTACATAAGGAGCAGGGAAGGCTATTCACAGTCAGTTCCGAGCAAGCCTACGAGTTAGTTCTCCAGTCAGCAGTGAACTTGTAGCCGTCCCCGGAGAGAGTTAAAGTGTATCAGCGCCGAAGACAGTTCTCAAGGCAGCTACCTACGAGTTGAGTTGAAATGTGGCCATCGCCGAGTTCCGAGTTAGTTCCGAGCCAGTGTGTGTGATCAACAGTTCTCCAGTCAGCAGTGAACGAGTAAAGGTGTGATAATCAGTGACAGTTTGTGATAACTGAGAATTAATTGGGAGTGTGTAACACAGTGACACTCGTATAGCTCCCGCGTGCTGTGAAACATGTATACTGACAATAGAGTGATTTGATTTGCGAATAGGGTTATAAATTGTGAAACCCCGCAATATTGTTATAATTAATTGTAGCCGTGATTTGTAGGTCGTTAAATAAACCAATTAACAATCCGAACGGCGTCTTCAGTAACGAAACACGTTACAGTATCAACTTGTTTAATGACAATGTAATGCAATATTTCAGAAAAATTTTAAAAAAATAGACAAAAACAAATGACATTAGAAGAAAAATCAAGTGGTGTAATGTTAATGGACCGCAACTCCCAACTAATGGATTTCAGATGAAAGAAGGGTAATTCACCTGCCAGTGAACAGTAATATCCCTCCTACCATTATTATTGATTGATTATTTTACAATATTTTTATATATGTACTATTATAAATAAAAAAATTCAATTACTGAAATTAAATATGCTTTTTTTGTCATTATTTACCAATATGATCTTTTAAAATAGGCACTTAAAATGTTTTATACTGGGTAAATTTTGGGGGTCTGGAAGGGATTATTTAAATTTACATTATTTCAAATGGAGAAATTTAACTCGGAAGTTGAACAACTTGAAAGAAGAACCATCTCTTGGAATGGATTTTTTTTTAAGTTCAAGGTTCCACTGTATTAAAAATGTGAATATTATGTACATTTCTAAATGCAAAAAGTTCAAATTCTTCTTAACAAGCAAACTGTTTTTGAACAAAATGATGCAAGCACATTAAACCTTATTTATTCTATGTAATAAATAACAAAACTATCAAAAGTATAACACATATGCACATGTAGACAATTTATTATTACGTTTCATTAGTCCTATTTAAATGTCTGAAGAAATGAAACATCCAATCTAGATCCCTCTCTGAATAAATTAATCATTCAAACAAGGTCCACCTCTGAACAGATCAGTTATCTAAGCTAGATCCACCTCTCAACAAATCAATCAGCCAAACTAGGGACCTTTATGACTGCACAAAACATCCAAATCTATGTCCCTCTCTAACCTATGAGTTATGCTATGAGCTATGCGATGAGATCAATTAAGCCTTTTATGTCACAGGAAACATTGAAGATGGTTTACCATGCCTACTTTCATTCTATTATGAACTATGGATTAATATTTTGGGGGAACTCTTCACATAGTGTAATAATTTTTAAAATACAAAAGAATATAATTAGAATCATTAGAGGATGTAGAAGTAGAGATTTCTCAAAAAATCAATCAGCCAAATCAGATCCATCTTTGAATAAATGGATCATCCAAATTACATTCATGCTCATTTAGTGTCAGGCATGTAATGTCCTGCTGTACAATTATTGTAAGCATTATATTATTAATATTTTCAGCATATTTTCTTTATTTTCAATAAAATTATTTTTAAGGTATATGGTTTTATACAAAACAATTTTCACCTGGTTCTTATCAATCTCTCCATCTTGTAGCTCAGCTTCACCTTGCTCTTGAAAAGTAATGATAATCAAAGCCACAAAGATGTTAACAAAGAAGAATGGAAACACTACGAAGTAAACAATGTAAAAGATGGACATCTCAATGCGGTAGTTCTGGACGGGACCATGGTCATCTTGTGTGGCAGCCATTGAGTTGTACAGCACCCTGAAAAGGGGACAATGCTATTAGTATCACATTTGTCTCTATATTTTTAATTTTACTATTTTTAATGCCAAATGTATTGGTAATTGATGGTGTTATATGAAGAATGGTGTCCAAAGGATTGCTTAGCTAGTACTTCTGAAAGTTTCCTATCACTACTTAATGAAACAGCATCTAGAGTTATGAATTTTAATCCTTTAAACAATTTTTGTTTTTTACTGATCTAATACATTCAAAGGTTTTGACTATTCTTGAAAACAATTTAATAACTTCTGGCATACTAAGCCTGTCCCAACTTCATCAGTGTCACCTTAAAATCTTGCCTTTAGTCTACTTGTACTTGTAACTGTTTGTCNCCGTGATATTAGTCCACAAGTGAACTATACCGACCGAGCAACCGCTGCTTGTCAGCGAAGTTCAGTGCCGACTTTTGCCAACCGCTGCTTGTCAGCGAAGTTCAGTGCCGACTTTTGCGGATAGAGGGTGATATGTGGTCAGCGCAACAAAACCCCATGGCCGTTAATTTCGGTTTTCTAGACCAGAGCAGCTGTTTCCTTGAAATAGCTACTCAATTATCATCACAAGGCTGAGTGGACCCCGTTCCAGACTCACTACTTCTCCAAAAAAATCTGGTAGCACCAGGAATCGAACCCAGACCTGTGGATCTGTAACTATCTGTACCTATACTAACTGAATTAAATACATTACAAATTTACACACTTATGGACCAATTATGTTGACAATATTCATTCATGGAATAAAATGATGATATAAAAACTCCTTCAATGCAGATTTAAAACTTCTCTCATCAGTAGCCAACATTTTTATTGTTTGAGGAAGATGATTGAAAGCTTTAATACCTGATATGTATGCACCTTTATTGTATTTTGTAGGTTAACTGCAGGTAAATATTGTGGGGCAGTCTTGTCAACGTGTGTCTTTGTCATTACTCCTATGACAACCCACTTCTTCGGAACAATTTGTTGGCCCTGAAAAGGACCGTGGTTGNCTCGGCCGTACGTTCCAGCGCCTCTACGACTCCAAGTATTCCGGTCCGTCCACGATCTGTCACACCCAGGCACCAGAGCAACAGCAAAGCTGGTCGCACAGCGATTCGTGTGGCCAGGCGTACAGAAGGATTGCCGCACCTGGGCACGAGCTTGCCAGTCCTGCCAGCGTTCCAAAGTCTCCCGCCACACAGTTACTCCACTGGGCGACTTTACACCGCCGGCAGCTCGCTTTCTACACGTCCATATCGACCTTGTGGGACCCCTTCCGACGTCAGCGGGCTACACATACTGCCTCACTGCAGTCGACCGTTTCACCCGCTGGCCAGAAGTCGTCCCCATTCCGGACATCACAGCCGACACAGTGGCACGCGCCCTGCTGACCGGCTGGATATCACGCTTCGGTTGCCCGCAGACGATCACCACCGACCAGGGACGCCAGTTCGAATCACAACTCTTCGCATCCCTGGCTAGGCTGTGCGGCATCCAGCTTTCACGTACAACCGCCCACCACCCAGCAGCTAACGGACTCGTGGAACGCTTCCACCGGACGCTGAAGGCAGCTATCATGTGCCACGCGGACCAACAGTGGACTGAGGCGCTTCCCATGGTTCTCCTCGGAATCCGCACGGCTTTCAAGGAGGACCTCCAAGCATCGGTAGCTGAGCTCGTGTACGGTGAGCCCCTCAGAGTGCCCCACAATATAAATTATTGAGGGCTCTAGTTTTGTATTTGTGAATCTCATTGCTAAAATTATATAAATGTTTATTATTAATTGTGTATAAAAGTAATGAATATATGTACTGAGAGTAGAATGTCATTACTTCCCAAGTTTCTACTCCATATGTTACAAGAGGCAAGTAATATATTTTCTGTAAGATAAATTTCAGCTCTTCTGAAATATGCCAATTCAATATAATGTCTCTAAGAGTCTGGTAAAACATCCTGGCTCTAGGAAATCTCTCTCAATTTTGTGGTTTCTGGTTATAATATAATAATTACTGATTACTGATTTGGAGCTGGGATAGTGCAGTCGGTATAGGAAGTGGCTACAGGCTGGATAACTGAGAGGTCGGAGTCCCAGTGGGGGCAAGAATTTTCTCTTCTCCAAGTCATCCAGACTGACTTTGGGGTTCACCCAACCTCCTAACTAATGGGTACTGGTGGCTCTTTCCCCGGGGGCAAAGTGGCAGGGGCATGTAGCTGACTACTCATCTCCAACTAGTGCCAAGGTCAAGAAAATGTAGATCTATACATCCAATCCCCCATATGCCTTCAGGGCATAGTGCTTAATTAATTAAGCACAGGGACAATTTTACCTTAACCTTTTACAGATTATTGATTACTATTACTAATGGTTGCTCATTAGTATCAGAAAATAAAAGATAAATAATTCATGAAATATATATGAGCAATAGTCTCTTTTAATCCATTATGTTCCTTTTTGTTGTTCATTTTATCTTAAAATTTTATAGATTTGGTATAAAATCAGATACAAAGATGAACGTGTTTTCAATATATGCAAAATAATCAGTAAGAATGATTGTTCACTTACTGTGGCCAACCTTCTCCTGTTTGCACAGCAAACAGAGTCAACATGGCTGCAATCACATTGTCATAATGGAAATCCTGTGTTTTCCACTCTCTTTTTTGTACTTTAGGTTCATCACCTTCATAAACAAAATACCAGCCCCTGGAAAAGAGGTTTTTCGTTCAGGATCTCATAACAAAAAATCAGCCCTGGAACATATTTTTAACACTCAGAAAACCATAATAACAAGTTCTGAGTTAGTTGCAAGTTTGTTGAAAAATGATTACCATAACACTGTTACAACAGTAAAAGAAGAGCTGAGGGTTTCTACAGAGTGAGTCATAAGAATAAAGTCGTTCAGCCTCATGAATCTTCACCCATAATTCTCAGTAAATTTTCTGTGAATCAGGAAGAAACATTACCCTTATCACTTGTATTGAAATTGAAGTTTATAGCAACATATTTTCACAATTTCGCAAGAGATGACAGTCTTATAGTTTAGTGGATTTCGGTCCTCATGCCAAGCCTTCTTAATTGTTTTTTGTTTGTTTTACCCTTCAACCATGAAGATGGTGGTGATACAGTTCTCTGAAAAGTTGGGCTCTCTCTGAACTACAGAATGTTACAGTCTAGGAGACCATATTCTTCACTCTCTCAGGCATGGTACTTCCTGCATATTTTTTTGTCTGAGCTTACTCAGCCCCCACTAAACTTTGGAACAACTGACAGATTTTTATGGAAAGTGGTTCTACATTTACACCACTGGGGACTAATTTCAGATTCATGTTTTTGAGTTACCCATGCTAATAGTATCTGCATGATGAACGTTTGTATTAGTAAGGTAAGGGAGGAGGATGGCATTATATTTTTCAATGTATGGTCACGCCTATGTGAAATGTGAAGTACGTGGTGCTATCCAAAAGTTCCTGAAATTTATTAATAAAAACTATTGTGTCATACCTGGATCTTATTTTGCACCATCACCTGCAAAGTAGTCCCCTTGGGAGTGCATACACCGATCCCAGCATTTCTGCCACTTTTGAAATGCATCCTGGAAGTCTTTCTTTGTTAGGGTGTTTAGTACCGTCTGCGTTTTCACTTTAATTTCCTCAACTGTATAAAATCTTTGCCCCTTCAACTTGATTTTCATCTTGGGGAAGAGAAAAAAGTCGCATGGAGCTAAGTCTTGTGAGTACGGTGGGTGGTGAACAACTGCCATCTTGTTTTTAGCCAAAAATTCCTGCACAATGTAAGCCGTATGCAGTCATGCGCTGTCATGGTGGAGTTACCAGTCATTCATGCGCCACTTCTCTGGACGTTTTCTCCTCATGTCCTCCCTCAAACACCTTAGAACTTCGCGAAAGAACTCTTTATTGACTGTCTGACCAGGAGGGACAAACTCCTTATGAACAATCCCATCANCATCAATATAAAAAAAAACAGATCAACATGGACTTAATGTTGCTCTTGACTTGTTGAGCTTTTTTTGACTGAGGTGAAGAAGGGCTCTTCCATTGTGACAATTGCTGCTTACTTTCAGAGCCATAGCCATAAACCCTACTTTTGTCACCAGTGACAACCTTCGAAAGAAAGTTTGGATCCTCCTGAAGCTGTCATTGAAGTTCCCTGCAGACTTCCAAGAGATGCTGCTTCTGTTCATTTTGCAGCAGTTGTGGCACAAACTTCGCCGCAATCCTCCTCACGTTCAGTTCCTCTGACAAAATTCGTTGACATGTACCATAACTTAGTCCCTAGGTGTTACAGAGGTCTTGGGTGGTCTGTCTACGATCTTGCAGAATCAGATCCCTAACTTTCATGACATTTTCTAGTGTGGTGCCAGTTGACGGCTGTCCTGAACGATCATCATCATCAGTCAACGTTCAGCCATTTTTGAAGCACTTATACCAGTCATAAGTTTGTGTCTGGCCTAAACTGTTGTCACCAAAATCTTGCTTCAACATTTGGTGCATTTCTGCAGCAGTTTTCCCAAGTTTAAAACAAAACTTTATACTGACACGCTGCTCTCTCAGGTCAGCCATTGCAAAACCGCAAACTCATGGAAACACAACAATGGAAATACGTTCACCAACAATAAACCCAACCACTCAACTCGACACCACTTGCAACACTGATTCAAGAAGGTGTGCAGGGAGACACCTAGCGGTATTTCGGCGTACTCATAACCATTTGTGCGGAAAATACAAATTTCGGGAACTTTTGATAGCACCATGTAATTATGTGAAATCTATGCTTGCTGCTCCATCTGATGATTATAAAAGACCAGAAGTTATTGCTTGCAAGTGCAATTTAGTATACGAGTATGGTGGACTCTAATCATATATGCAAATTTGTTACAAAAATTTTCTTCCTTTGTGTGTAAAGATTACAAATACTGTGATAAGACAAAATGTTCGCATAATCTCAGATAACTCTAAGTAATGGAATTCTACATTAACTATATTAAGAGGAAGGAACCAAAATTTATTACCAGAATTTCTTGATATGAACTAATATCACAGTTCATGACTCAGTGGATATATTTAGAATATGAGAAATAATTTCTCAATGAATATTGTTTAATACAAAGGTAACTTAACATTTTATGGTCAAAAAACACTTTAATTTATGTCACATACTTACTGGCATTCGTCTTCTGTAAACTTGCTTTCATCAGAACAGTAGAAGAACTTCCCATTAAACAATTGAACAGCAATGACAGCAAAGATAAATTGGAACAGGATGTACACAATGAGGATATTGATGACGTTCTTCAATGAGTTGACCACACAATCAAATACTGCCTTGAGCTTGGGCACACGTTTGATAGTTTTGAGTGGACGCAGAACTCTCAAAACTCGGAGGGATTTAATAGTTGACAGGTTCTGTCCTGCTTTGCTTCCACTGTAAACATGACAAACAACTATCAGCTTGGATAAAATACCACATGAATATGACATATATTTTGTTTTCACTTTTTTAATTTGTTACAGGAAGGACAGAAATAGGAATAAAAATTTTAGAGAATTTGAATTAAAAATTTATTAATATAATTTTTAAAAAGATAATAACAGTGATTTCACCATGTAAGAACAATGGATGCAAAAAGAATACCTGGAAACCTATTACAATTTAATTTTTAAGGAAAGATGGTTCATCCAGATACTGGAAGACTTCAAGAAGAGAGGAAGATGCTGACAAGAGATTGAAAGGAGTATGTTATGGGAAGAAAGAAGAGATTAAGAACTTTTTGTCCATTGACCTGTATAGGATGCAAATGATGCAGGAAGGTTGGAGACTTCTTTTTTTAAACACTCATTCAAAATCAGAAAGAATGGAGAAAATTACCCTTATGTCATGACTACAACTTAATGGATTACTGGGAAGAAAATTGGATTTCATATTCATATTTGTACTAGAAAATTGCTTTTTGGTTTGCATTCATAATCATACATCATCAGAGAGATTTATCCACTGAACCCCTGTAATTCCAGTGTTTGATAAAACATAGTCTTTGAGGCACTTCTCTAATACAACTGATGAACAGAACTATTTTCCCTTCTGTGTAAGAAAAGTAACATTTAAAATGTACTGACCTTAAATTGAAGCCAAACGAGACAGCAGCACATATTACAACTACAGCATCCATGATGTTCCAAAACTCACGCAAATATGAGCCCGGATGTAAAATGATGCCCAAGTCAAGAATCTGTAAGTATCACAAACAAGATCTCAGTTACTGAACTAGATACCTGAGACTGGAAAACAAAATATTAGCCTACACATATGCACACACATGCATGTGCGTCATATTTCAGTGAACATGAATTAATACTGTATGTAACAAAGGGATGACCTGCTACAGTTCACACCATTAAATCTTTTAACACATTCCAAGTAACATAGTGAGAGCACCTTCTTCATTGAATAAAAAAACACTAAGGAAATTCAATTTGAATTTAATGTCAATGACATATTAAAAACACTGTAATTTCAGTTAAAAGATGGTATGAGCTCACCAATCTGGATTACAGAAATCTTACCAGAATTTAATCACTTAAGAATCAGTGGATGTCACAACATTTAAATGAGATAATTTACATGCCATATTATTAAGGTATTAAGTAATGATGAATATGCACAAATTGGTATTCCAGAATATGATATAAAATTCTGAAATTTTTCAAGAGATTTATAACCCACCTTGAGGATCATCTCAATAGTGAAGACACAAGTGAAGGCATAATCAAAGTACTCAAGGATGGTGTTGCGGGTTGACTCTTCATCCACGGGATCCTCAGCAGCTAATGCGATACTACTTAGACTGATCACGATCATAATGAAGAAGTCAAAGTACTTCATGTTAACTACATAATGAGCACCACGACGAACCCTGGGAGACAATGTCAATTATCAATCACTCTTTCCAACAGAATTTAAAGAAAGGAAATTAAAATTATTTTATTGTGACCAACACTTCAGTTGTTTTCCCAAACTATTTTGTTTCCCCTGTGATCAAAAGAACTAAAATGGGCCAGCATTTTGACATTTCACATGCTGTTCTTTGGTTGTCATGAAACAAATGCAAGCAAAAGGACAAGCACAAAATTCTCTGATCTTTTACAAAGATTTTATAATGGGACACACAGAAGCTTCACAAAGCAGTTCGGCAGAAATTCTACAGATCAAATGTGATGTACTTGTTGGGCCTGTTCTGTAACCCATTTCCTCCAAACTACAGGAAGATGAAAATGGAAATCATGATAAAAAATACCAGAAATTAAGTTCATACTTCAAACTATCTTGTAGGTTATGCCAATCTAGGTAATATATTTTAAATGAACAATAGGCATTACTTAGGTGAAATATCCCTTATGTAGAGATTAAAGGCACCAGTAGAATATTTTTCGCTTCTTGTATCACTAAAATAATTAAATTGTTACTCTCATATAGAAGACTTGTGACAGGTACTTTAAAATATATATGTACATGGAAATGACGTCTATTCTGGTGAAGTCCTATTATCATGCTCTTCTGAACTAAAAAAAAGTGTTCAGTAACTACTGGAACAGAAGAAACAATATTAATATGATACTTGATAACTATGAATTGTATTCTAAGAGGAGTAAAATAATAATAAATAATAAATAAAATAATAAACCTGTAGATGATTGAGTTTTCAGATACTAGGTGAACTATTACATTGATCTTTTTCCCGCTACCTACCATTCTGAAAGATAATACAAATGATAATAAAAATGCATTTGTTCACTTTTTAAATCTGTCACTTATTTCTTTGTCATGGCCGCACCATAGCTCAAGAGGTTAGTCACTAGCTTCGCACCGCAGCATCCCAGGCTTAATCCTGGGTCTGGTCAAGTGGGATTTGTGGTGGACAAAGTGGTGCTGGGGCAGCTTTTTCCGAGTACTTCGGTTTCCCCTGCCAATCTTCATTCCACCAAATTCTCCATCATCATAATCACCCGGGGCAGGCTAAAATAGGCCAATCAGTGGCCGCTGTGCTGAGTGGACCCAGTTGAACTTCACCACCCACTATTTCTTTGTCATACAATTTCACACAGCTTCTTCTACCAGACGTGTTATCATTGCTGCTTACTTTGTGTATCTTGTTCCAAACAATGGAAGTAGCCCGATGACAATTCAATCATGACACTTTGTATTTAATCACTCAATCAGTTTATTAATCCATCCTCTATGGATGGCAGAACCATCTAGCATACATAAAATACCAATATAACCGTATGGTACAGTTCAAAACTAACAAGAAAATTCCCACCATAGAGTTATAATCATTCCTTGCAGAATATAAGAAAGATCTCTGTACAAGTATATTTATATTCATAAAAGGGTTAAATGTGCAACATTACATTAACTAAATTAGTGTAAAATATTAATGTCCTGGTGCTGTAATCAATAAAATTAACATGAGTAAAAAAATACTTACGGATTAGTGGGTGAAAAAATGAACATGGATGAGTATGGCAGCATAGGTTTGGGCCCAGTCATGTCATCATCATCGTCAGTCTTTTTCTCTTCCTCTTTTTTACTGTTCTTCCCCTTGCTGCAAAATAATATAGATATAAAATGTTACCTTGTTATACTGATCATATAAAATGTGTTGTCTAGAATTTTGAGATGTATTAAAGAATACAAGCAAAGTCAGAAATATAGCAATGAAATATACCATCACATTTCATAAATGTACAGGATGGAGACTGGGATTTTGTCTGGGAAAGATGAAGATTGACAGGAAGTCTAAGGATGAGGTAGCATGGCAAAATAGCATTAAACACTGAAAAGAAGAGGAGCCAGAAGACGGGAATTATGGGTACTATATGAAGGCATAAAGAATTTGATTAAATTTTGCTTTGAAATACAGATTCACAAGGACAGCAAAATACACTATTGATGACACTATACTGTGAATATAAACTGATTAAACCAATTATTTATGTCAACGCTTTCTTTATTGCTAGTGGGGTGGGACTAAGAGTAAGTCCCTTGTACTGCGGCCACTTCTGGCCTATTGTACCAGCCCCAGATGATAGATGAGGGTGATTGTGGAGCAATTGGTGGAATGAAGATTGGCAGGGGAAACCAAATTACTCAGAGAAAGCCTGCCCCTGCGCCACTTTGTCCACCACAAATACCACTTGACCAGACCCGGGATCGAACCCAGGCCGCCGCAATGGGAAGCCAGTGACTAACCGCTTCAGCTATGGCGCAGCCTATGTCAATGCTCAACTGTTTACATCATATTTTTAAGAGGTTTAATAGGCATTAAATTTAAGAGCTTGCATTCAACAAGAGTGGAGAGATATGATCCACCTTGCATTATGTGTATCTTCCAAATTTCAGATTGCAGTCTTCTGGGTCATTATATCATACTGTAGGGGTCCACCTATAATACTACACAATGTCAGAACTTGGAAGACTATCTGAGTACTCACTATCATGAAATTCTGAAAACTTACACGTTTTAAATTGTTTTCATTGTGAATTTATATTCCTCACAGGTGTTGATATTCATTTATTAGAGACAGAAATCTAATGCTGCAAAGATAATGAACAATACAGATATCATACAGCATGGATAATGATACATATTTTTTATATATCATTAAGTACAACCACATAAAAATGTAAATAAACTTTGTAGAACTTATTAGCAATGTTCAATTTTCAGGTCATACTGCCAGAGAATTCATTATGATGACATTCCGTTTCCTTATCTTTGCCATAAAATAGTACTCTTAGTTCAAATACTGGAAATTATGTGTAATGTCATGAAACACTGCCTTCCTCGCAACACAGTGGTTCCCTTCCTTAAATTGGAACAAACTTGTAGGATTTGAGGTTCTCCTAATGATGATACAATGCCATTTAGCCTGCAGAAAGTCTACAACATTTTGGAGCTACAGGTTGCCGCCATCTTCAGGGGTGAAGAGCAAGTCAAGCAAGAAATTAGGTCTTCTGGGATGGGAGTAAATGCATTTTAACAATTCAGAGGAATCTGCTCTCTCCTCCAAAACACTGGTACATACACAGTGTGTCCAGGTTCTGTTAGGACTGTGTTCTTTAAAAATACAAGACATAAATTATTTTCAAAATTTCAGTCTTTTTAATCAAAATAGTCTCCTTCTGAATCAATACATAGCTGGAATCAATAGAAAAGTTTTTGAAAACAGTCACTATACTCCTTTTGTGGAATCGCATTTAAAACTGTGGTAGATTCCCTTTGGATGTCCTGGATGGTGTCGTGACGGTCTCCTTTCTTCGCCAACTTAACTTTTGGGAACAACCAGAAATCTGCTGGAGCCAAATCTGGCGAACACAGAGGATGATCAAGGACTTCAAACAAAATTTGATGTTGGCTCTCTATTCAACCGCATCAGAACAGTACTGTTACATTCAAGGTCAGAACACATGATGCTGCGATGCTTGCGATTTTAAATTATAGACAGCCACAGCTGAAAATTCAAGAATCTTAACGCCACAACTCACCCACAGATGGCATTGCAGGGCAAAATTTAAAAAAATGATCCTGGACACACTGTGTATCCATGAAGCTACACATTATCACATCCCAGAAGACCACAATATTCATATTCACAGATGTGAGAATTTAAAATCTCAACTTGAGGTTCATTTATTACCTTTGGCCCTAAACGATCTTGATAATTACAACTACATCACAATTTTTCATCACATCAAATTCCAACACACCAAAAACAAAGAGCAATAGAGCAACTTATAAACAGTGTGAAAAATAACATATAATTACACTTACAAATTGTTGGTAGGGGAAGGGGGACAAATTTCCACTTTTGGTGGTGAGCCATCACCTCCACCCATTAGCTGTAATGCCTC
The DNA here is from genome assembly GCF_002891405.2 of Cryptotermes secundus. Lineage (NCBI taxonomy): Eukaryota > Metazoa > Arthropoda > Insecta > Blattodea > Kalotermitidae > Cryptotermes > Cryptotermes secundus. The sequence goes on along the minus strand of NW_019721760.1, from coordinate 425,406 downwards.
CATTTCCTTCACTAATTCTTGCTGTTGTTTCTGTAAATAATGTATTCGGTGTCATGAGTAGGTACATTTATTCATTTACATCTGTCCATTAAACACATGATACACTTCTTATGTGATGAAATATATACCATATTTACCTAATTATAGACCTTTTTACTTATCGTCTGAAAAATGACAGGCCCCTAACCTAACCTATAACCTATAACCTAAAGGAGAATACTTCGTTAGAATTCATTTTTACTTTGCCAGTAGTACTAAGAATTCATTGCCACATATTTAGTAGGGTTATCACTGTTATTTAAAGTGTGGGCAGACAATCCTTTGTGTCACAGGTAAACCAGAATAAAATGTAAATCTTCACCACTGCAGAATCTTCAGTCCAGAAAGCATCAGCAGTGTTATTCTCAGTGACTCTTAATTGTACAGCAGTCCCTCACCTCTTTATCTTCTTCTTCTTGTTCCTCTTCAGCAGCTGTCAGCTCCTGTGCATTGGCCAAGTTATCAACAGCAATGGCCAAGAACACATTAAGCAGTGTATAGTTACCAAAGAGCACCAGGATGATAAAGTAGAGAGAATAAATCATGCCTCCACCACCTTGTGACCGAATCCCGAAGTACATGACTTCATTCCAGTCCTCCCCAGTCAAAATCTGAGTAAACCACAAAAAATCATCAAACACTTCTTCCTCCTCTTACTGCTGCCCATACTACTAGTGCTGCTGACTTCAATTTTGACTTTTTTTTGGCCTGAGGTTTTTTAAATCATAGTCAAATAATGAATGGGATTGTTTAAATTTTGATCAGGCTTTCATTTTCTGTGAACAACACTGAAAATCTGTCAACAAATGCCCATGTCCTAAATGGTGGGGATATGAAATTTTGTCTTTGGTCTGCTTTAATTCCTTGATCTGCTTTTTTTTGGCTGACAGTCACTTAAAACAAGCAAAGAGCTTAAGATTATAGGGATAAATGGCAAAATCTAGGGAATCAGATGTATAATTATATATCTATGTAAGTAATAGAAGTTCAATAAATATTTAAAGTCAACACATCACTATTGCTGCATAGTATAATCTGAGGCCTCTGAATATTATGATGTGGAGGAACATGGAACATTTGTGCCCACTAATTATACAAATTAATTTCAGACACTGACTTAAATAACCCATTCAAAAAATATGACTCAGACAATATCGCTTGTCTTGTTTGTGACTATTTATTTAAATAATCCATAACTACACTCTTACAATATTCAATATAAAGACAAACAGCCACAGTACATTTAATTCATATTACAGAAAGTACTATCTCCTTGGATGTTATCTACATTTTGGAAGAAGATAGTGCCTCTATCCTCAGGATAGAAATGTAAACCAAGCAGGTAAACAAACAAGCAGCAGGAAGCAAGCACAGCCGCATTTTAGTTGCTACTTGATACCTGTTGGACTTATTTTTTGACCTTGAAATGGAGAGAGTACATTTCTCTGAAATGTCAGTAAATTTTTATGAGGCAAGAGCATCACATCCCATTGAGACAACAAAACTCATAAAATTATAGTAATTTAATAATTAATACATTAAGTCAATGAAGTTCTCAGTCAGAATAAATGAGTACAATTGTGAATCAGACATGTGCCTAGACATGCACAGAAGCATTCACAGCTGGAATTGAGTTTTCTTACTGAAATAAAAATAAATATCTACTATAATTCAAATTTCTGATCCATCTTTATAGTTGTAAGTGCTGCTGAATTCCTGACTTTAAAGACAACTTACTTGGAAGACTGTGAGGAGTGCGATGGGAAACGTATTGAAGTTGGTAGGCGGTGTCCCTTCCTCAAAATTGAACTGACCACCAAACAGCTGCATACCGAGCAGGGCAAAGATAAGAATAAACAGGAAGAGCAGGAACAGGAGGGAGATGATGGAACGCATTGAATTCAGCAATGATATCACCAGATTGCGCAGTGATGCCCAGTACCTGGAAATCATTACAGATTCATAAATTTATAGGTTCACTGTACACAGAAAGAAATAAATTACTGCTGATTGGTGACTTATTACAATTAGACAATTTAAAATCATAAGTTATTTTTTTTAACCATTGTATGACCATTTAAATGACCTGCTGTGAATGGAATATCCTTTTGAAGCTGAAATATGGCTTTTTTCTAACCTGCCACAAGTTAGCTAAATGATAAAAAAAGGCTATATCCCTGCTATGACTCATAAGTGAAAATAAACAATGAAAGGCAAGATACCTTATGGACTAGTATGCACCACCATTATCTGTCACGAGTCTCACATGACATTCCTGAATACTAAGTTAAATATCACATTTAAACACTTTTACATGTTAAATAATTTCTGTATTAATATCTGATTTACTGCAAGGAATGTAAGTATTACTCCAATTCTGTTCAAAATGTAAAAATGCTGGGGGCTGAACGGAAGGGGACAAAAAATAGATCATTGATGGTCATGGTGCAGGGTCTTGTTAAGGCCTACTCCTTATTAATTCATCCATTCTTCCAACAATAAACCAAAATTAAAAAACAAGTCTCCTTAGAGAAGTGACAAAACTTCTAGATAATTTCATCACATTCATTCTGTTCAAGACAATGAGAAGTATGTCATTTTTCTAATGCATATCTAATTCTATAAACATATGAGTGTGTTTACCATGTCTGCCCAGATATAAGCCGCATTTCAAAAAAAATTATATAGTCTTGAAATGAGAAGAATATTTAATGTACTTATACTGCTCCTGCAGCAACCAGAAGTCAGAGTAATCATGTTTTATATTGCTCCATACAGTAACACAATACTTAAACCATATTCATTTAATTTTTGGGGTTGATTTAAGGATCTAATAATGAAAAAAAAAAAAATAGGTATGATGCATTTCCATTAGGACTGTGCTAGTCAGTAATAATGGTTCAAATCAAATTGACATCAGTGTAATTTTTAACTGACGCTAGGTATCATCTACTGATCATGAAAATGAACTATTTACTTTTATAGGATACAGATAATCTAATGATGTTCCTTTTCCTGAAGAATCAGTCATGAGCAACACCATGATTTCAAAAGCATCAATTCTACTTATATTTGAGCAAACTCAATATATACATTTCATACAGTTCATTCTGTTTCACACCATTTTCTTATAATTGTTATGGAACTCATACACATTACAAAACAACATTTAGTGTTGTTATCTATCATATTGTATTATCATTTCCAGAATAAAGCATATTATTAGTGATGAAATAATACATTAAGAATTATATAATTCAAGTCATGAATAGTTTTAAATATTTAGTCTTTCCATTTTTTCAATAAAGATTATGAAATACAATTCTAGTACAATCTGCCAGTAAAAATATATGGGTAGAAAATATTTTGTTTAATATTCATCAAAATATACTACATATTAAAATAAAAAACTGATTAATCTTGAGTTTATATTAGTAATTTATTTGTGATACAGACATTTTATGTTAATATTATGGCATATTGACTCAAAGAAATAATTGTGGAGTCACAACAGCTGGCCATTATAAGGCAGGGGCCTGTAAACAACAACAGAGAAATGTTGTTTTCTGCACAGGTTGTGCTAACAGCTGTGCATGCAACAATGGAATGGTGTTTTCCATGGGGTCCATGCCAAGATGTTAAAAGCAGGGCCAGTTAGCTTAGTTAGTATGAAGAGGCTTAAACTTGGCAGTGGTCAATCTTATGACCATTCAAGTGACTAAGCTGCCATTGTAACACAAGATAAGTAAGGCAGACATGATCTGCATTACAAAACCTGGACTGACAGAGGACTTGCATATAGTGCATAAAGAAGAATTTTCAATAACATTCTATATGTGCAACACATACACTTGACAAAGTTGAAGGTTAATCATAAGAGACTACCCCATCCTCAGCTCAGACAGGATATTACATAAGGACCATGACTGCATGGGTTCAATTGTAAGAGAGAGAAAGAGAAGGAGAAGAAAGATCATGATCCTAAAGGGTCTTGGCGCCAAGACAAACTGATTGGCAGCATACCGTCAATCATAAAGTAACTCTCTCTCCTCCTCATCCTCTCTAGGAGGACTGCTGCAATTCTGTTATTGTGAGTGGTTGCTGTTAGGAGCTGGTAGATGAGCCTGGGGAGATTTTGGGAACCCAGAGAAAGGGGAACACCTGCCATTAGAAGCTGCTACCAAGCAATGGCAGTGAAGATGTGACTGTGGGCACTAGTGTGTGTGTGTGTGTGTGTGTGTGTGTCTGTGTGTGTGTGTGTGTAATGGTGAACTGTAAAGTGTAGTCACAAGCTGTATCAAAGTTATCAATCCAAAAACCCATCAACAGTCTCAATCCAAACATGTGACAATATGCATCTCTGCAAAAATACTGCTACCTGATTATCTATTATTTTTGTGAGGAATTAATTAAGTAAACAGCCATATTGGTGACCTATCCTCATTGTGAGTTGGGATTTGTAACATAATGATACGTCTTAGGAGCAATAACTAAGACTATGCTACGTAATAGGGGGTACGCGGTAGCGTGGTTGGTTGAGGGGCTATGCTACAAGCTGGAAGGTCGCGTGTTCAAGTCCCGGTGAGGTCATTGGATTTTTTTCAATTGACCTAATCCTTCTGGCCGCGCTATGGCCCTGGGGTTCACTCAGCCTCTAACAGAAATGAGTACCAGGAATTAATTAAATAATTTTCCTGGGGAGTAAAGCGCGACCGGCGTGTAAGGCTGACAACCTTACCGCCATCTTTGAGCCGACTGTCTAGATCAGGGGTCTCCAAACTTTTCGAAACTTGGGCCACATTAGGTAATTCAGCACATTCAATGGGCCGGATAAAATGAGAAATTAATAACTCTAAGTATACATATATGAGTTTTATTGAAAGCACAGAATTTCATAAACTAAACACAAAGTACATGAGAATAAATTATCGTATATTAATGACAACAGACAGTAGCAGCAAATGCTCATATTTTCATCACAAATTATAATAAAATAATTAATGTGAATGATGGAACTCTTTTTGCATTCTTAAAATCTGATTAAATTGAGGTTCAAATTTTGAAACGCTAATCACAAGTAGTGACTTTAAATGTTCATCGGATAAATTTGCCCTGTATTTCGACTTGATGTACTTCATCTGGGAAAAAGTTTGTTCACACAGATATGTCGCCCCAAAAATGGAGATAAATTTACAAGCAAATTTCTTTAAATTTGTAAATTGCTCAGAGTTCAGAAATTTATAAAATTCGATCAAATTTCTTTCCCTGTATCTGTCTTTAACATATGATAATTTTCCTGAAATTCATTAATTTCCATTTGAATTTGACTTGGGACATCTGCAGCATCACAGTCAAACGGATTTTGAAACAATCTAATTTCCTGAGCACTGGCATCCAAATCAGCAAATCGCTTCCGAAATTGTTCTTTCAAATCTGAAATGACTAAATTTGCAAACGAGGAAGGAAATTCTGCTTCACCCTTTTTATGCAACTCTGCACAGTATAGCATATGAACAAAGTTACAATTTTTCACTTGGCTTTCCAGAAGTATCAACTTTGCTCTGAATGCCTTGATAAGTGCAAATAAATCACAGACTAAGTTATTTTCACCCTGCAACTTTAAATTCAAATTGTTAATATGGTTCACCAGATCAGCAAAGAATGCTAATTTCCAAAGCCATTTGGTATCTGATAAAAGTGGTTCGTAATGGTTTTTCTCGGTAAGAAATATATCAATTTCATTCCTGAGCTGAAAGAAGCGCGAAAGAACCTTTCAATAGCTAAGCCATCGAACTGCAGTATAATATGTCAGGTCAATAAGCTCGGAATCACATTCGTCGAGAAAAGACCGAAACTAGCGATGGTTAAGTGCATGACAGCGAATGAAATTAATGATAGAAGTAACAGGTTTTAAAACAGAGCTCATATCAATGTGTTTTGCACAGAGTGCTTGTTGGTGGATAACACAGTGAAGAAATATTGGCTTTGATATTCCTGCATCCTCACAAGCTTTTGTGATTTGGCCAACCAAACATATTTTTATACCAGACATGTTTTTTCCTCCATCAGCTGTCATGTACTGCAGACGGTTCCAGTCCAAATTATATTCTGTTAGTGTTTTTTGTATTTCTTTGAAGATATCATCTCCTGTTGTAGTGCCATGCATGCTGTGAAGTGACGCTAATTCCTGTGTGACATTAAGTTCATTGTCGATGCCGCAAAAAAATACTAATAGTTGAGAGGTATTACAAACATCAGTTGAAATCTATGAGCAAGTACCGTATTTACGCATGTATAGGCCGCACATTTTTTGCCAAAAATTCAAGAGGAAAACTGGGGTGCAGCTTATATTCGAAATCACACTTCATTTAAAAAAAATTATATTCATAATTAGTAATACAGGGTGTAAGACTCCTGAAATAATATTCCAAGAAAATTATATTTTCTATAATTTCTCTCTGAAAATTGTGCTGCGGCCTATACACGCGTAAATACGGTATTTTGTTTACCAGTACTCATTGCAAAAATTAGTTCAATTGGCACATTTCTGCACAATTCTTTCTCGGGCCGGATAAAATCACATCGCGAGCCGCATGTGGCCCGTGGGCCGTAGTTTGGATACCCTTGGTCTAGATAATGTGGGACCCTCAACGTCTCACAACCCTATGGGCCTTCGCAGCCTGGTACAGGGATAGCTTTACTTATTTTACTTTTATGCTATGTAATACATTTACCACTTAACATTAATCTGAAAAGGCTGAAACTATTGTAGAAAAGTACATTTAATTAAAGTATGCAAGAATATTTAACATGTTTTATTTGTGTCTGTGGTGTATGTTTCTATATATGAAGATGACAGCGAAGAAGAAGAAGAAGAAGAAGAAGAAGAAAAGATTATTTTGAATGGGAAAGGGGAAATATGGTTTAATATCTGATCTGAATCATGATGGGGCATGGTATTCTCCACACACACGTGTTCTTGTTTATGTTAAAGGCGAGGGAAACTGTGACTACACTGTGAGGTTGGCAGCAAACACGATACTTTCTTTATGGAGGACCATTGCCTGTATCCCTGGGTGACCAGGCAGTATTTAACGACTTTTTGATGTTCCAGTATAACAGAATACTATAGCATAAAATATCTCTCAGTAGAAAATTTAAATATGCCAAAAAAGAAAACATGTACAAAAAACTAAAACTAATGTAATTTGCTTTTCTGCTCTAATATTTCAGTAATTTGGAGCTAAGCTTCTCAGATGAGAAACATGTTGCAAAAGAGCCAGCCTCATAAAGAAAACTTTGGATAAGTGTACTCTGAAGACAATAGTCATGACATATTATACCATACAGTATTTAAAATTTTAGTACAATTCGTCATGGTACCATACTTATGACAACTGGCAAGGTAGCTACAAAATACAAGAACAGAATATTTATATGGGCTAGACAAGTAGGCTTCAGAGTTATACAGTGTAACTAACTTTGTGGTGAAGGGTCTTCCTTGCACCCATGACCATTCAACTCCCCAAGAAATTACAGAATTGCTTTATGGAAGTCAAAGGTTTTATGATATCCAAAAAAGCACAATCTTTTATCTTTGTAAGATTAATTGCAATATTAACATCCCACCCTTGTCTATCCCCTCAAGAGTTCAATGTCCTTGAGGTTACTGACAAAAATGTCGTATGAGCTGCTTCATTGTATCAAGACCAGTGTAAGGCCAACTCAAATTCCAACAGAAAACTGGCAGAAATAGAGTTCATCAAAAATACCACACCTCAGTAACTTGAATCATTTTCGAGAGACAGCTACATTTATAATTAGACACTAAGTTTGACAGATTAGCAATATGCTGCTCCTACATAGGTCTAACATTGGCAAAGCATGCCTATTAAAAATCATCACCAAAATACCCAACCCCCTTTTTTCTTCAATTGGTACCATAGGGTCACAATAATACACAGCTATATATTATTCTGAATTGTCTTTAATGCAACAAAGGGAAAATCCTTTGAAATAAACAATTTCCATCTCTAGCTTCCATTTTCATAGATAATATCTCCACTTAACCACTCTTATACACATTAAATCACAATTTTACTGAATACACAGTCATCAATAGAAATTTGTTTCTGGCAAAGGCAGAGACTGCAGTAGTGGCTGAAACATGGGTACTTCACTATGCTACAAAGTTATTTTTTTTGCAAAGGTTGAGACTATAATGCCAAATGAAACATCTTTCTTGCAACTATGTACTATACAGCTTTTGTTGGGGACAGTCAGGATATTCAACACACAAATATAATATGAATTTTGCCATGCATTCTAGTAATGATACATGTTTCTATGCTTCTTTGTAGACTAACCTCCCTATTAGCTTCTAATAAAGGCTGTGTGTTCTTTATAATTAACCATGACCTTTTTTTTATTGCTAGTGGGGTGGGACTAAGTCCCTTGTACTGCGGCCACTTCTGGCCTGTTGTACCAGCCCTAGATGATAGGTGAGGGTGATTGTGGAGCAATTGGTGGAATGAAGATTGGCAGGGGAAACCAAAGAACTTGAATAAAACCTGCCCCAGCTTCACTTTGTCCACCACAAATCCCACTTGACCAGACCCGGGCCGCCGCGGCGGGAAGCCAGCGACTATACGCTTGAGCTATGGCGCAGCCAACCATGACCTAAAATATTATTATATACTGCTAGGGTAGTGATTTATGCTGTTATAAGCACTTTTTGAACACACATGCACAGACAAATATAAAGAACAAGTTAATTACAACAGTTTGTTTAAAAGTATATTCAATTGAAACCACTCATTACATGTGCAACTGTGATAATTATGACGTATGGAATAAAGAGGTGGAATTTTACTAGTCAATAGCAATAACATATGTAATTTTCATTCAAACAGCAAAAATGGTACAAAATATTATCGTTGGTTGAAATATTTTTTATGTTTCATGTAATACAAATTTTACATACAGACCAAGACACCAGTTTTGAAAGAAGGAAGCCATTCATTTGAAGTTAATCAGGTTGAAGGATAAGAAGAATAATTAGGCACATATGTTACAAACAGAAAGGCAGCACTGTAACTGTGACCAAAACATTGCAGTCTTACTGTCGGAGGGTAGGAGTTTAGTTACAAAGCAACTGGTGTGGCTTGTGGTACATGACAAATGAATTATGATAACAGAAATATTTTTGGATAAACCACTGATCAGACAGAAGAGCTATGGGCAACAGAATTGTGGAAGCAAAATAAAAATAACCCAAAACAGGCTAGATTAACATTTGATTGGATAAAGCAAAAAAAAAATGATATGTCCAGGAACCATAACAATTACTGAAACACTGTAGTTAAGCACACATAATGTGGCATGCTGATAGACTGTAAGTTCTTCTACACAATTTGGGTGAAACACTTTTTCAAACGTTGAAAATGATTACTAAATTAATTAATTGGTAATCTATAAATTCTCTCAACCATTGCACAAAGTTTAAGGATCAAGAAGAAAGTAAAGACAGTAAGTGCTTCTCAGATAATCACTTACTCATAACCAATGGATATTTGTTATATATGCATTATACATCTTTCCTTTTCAATAATGTAACCAACTAACTCTCTGCTAGCACAACCCAAAAGTTCATCAGTACTAATATAGAATACTGCTACTGGTCACAGTCCTGAATAGCTACAGCAAAGCCTTGCTTTGTGGATATTTTCCATGAATTTAGTATCTTGGTGTAAATATAGCTGTCTTTCCAGAACTTATAAAAATATTGTTGTTATATGTTTTCATAAACTTTGTTTTTAACAATTTACCATTGAAATTTGAACACACTTTATGCTAGTTATAAGTAGTATCCATATAGATATCCCACTTATTTTAATATTTATTACTTAATTATAATATATTCTTCTTTGACGTAGTTTTCTTCAGTTCAGAGCTGCATTCCAAAGCTGCAGATATGCTTCCTTTTCTCATTTGTTCACTATTTACACTTTGCACAAATCACTTTCACTTTAAAATTTGACTGGTCTCTAATCTTGTTGATATCCTAGTCTTCTTTCTTCACTTCCCTATTTAAGGATATTAAGGCTCAGACTCGACTGAATTTAACACCACTTTCACTACTGTTTTCTTATTTACAATGGCCCTTATAAGAATGACATTATGTTTTACAAACACAAGAATTTCTGGAAAAAGGTAGATAAATCACTGCACTGTCAAAATTACTGTCACATTTGGCTCAATTCAACATGGAAGTAAACTTACAATATTATTCAAAGTCAAAATATAAGTTGTAAGCTCCATAATGCCAGAAACATTATAAAATTTGCTTCATACCCTTGCCAGTATGCACCAGAGACACAGCTATTAAAATGACGTGCAAGAATTGTGGAAGAGATTTTAGTTGGATTTCAATCTTCACTCTGAATTACATTCAATTACATTGTAAAATAGAGTTGTCCCTGTACTTAATTATATAATTAAGCACTATTCTATGAAGGCAAATAGTAAACTTTCATTTCATAATTTCAGTACCACTCCTCTATTCAAAAATTTGGCTACTATATATTGTGATATTAACAAAGAAAGCAACCATACCCCTGGCAAAAAGTGTGACTGCTTATTTAATAATAAAACGGATTAATGTAAGAGAAGTTGGAATAATGGATGCATAGTACAAGATCCTTAATGGGATAAGTGTTTTAATTATTTTGCTGATTTGAACTACATACACATAATCATTTCAGGGAATAATGAATATTTTATTAAGTTTTGCTCTTTTGTATGGCCTGGCTCTGATGTCAGACTGTAGGTATTTTATCCAATATTTAGTTTTATTTGAATATAAACTACAATTTTGAGAATTCATTCAAATATATTCCAAAAATGTCAGATATTTTCAATAAAATTTCCGATTATTGTCATTCTTAAACACACCATTTTTTCTGAAGAAATAACTAAAATCTTAAGCACCACATAAGGTAACTAAACATTCATGGTGAATGAATATTTCTGACTGCATATATAACAGGATAAGAAAACACATAACCATGAAAATGGTCATGTAACTAACATCGATGATCAAGCCGCATATGACATGTATATGAAGCACTTATCACTAGACTCAAATCGCAATATCACTTATGACGGAGAATAAACCAAGTGAAAGGAGAGAGGGGTGGGGTAGTCACAACTTACTTTGTGACTTTGAATATCCTGAGCAAGCGTAAAGCACGGAGCACTGACAGGCCGAACGAGGCCTGTTTCACTTCGGTCCAAATCACTTCAAAGATGGAGCCACAGATCACAACACAGTCAAAACGGTTGAACGATGACTCAAAATAAATACGTGGCCCCAGAGCATACATCTTGATGAACATTTCCAACATGAAAAGGCCAAGGAACACAAATTCTGCTATATCTGCAAAATAAATAAATATTTTATTAAAGGGCATTCCAAATAAGGAGATAACTAGTTCTTTGTTTACTTAATGACACTTTTTCAACTGCAGAGGTTTTGTTATGTCAGAGTAACTGTCCATAAAATTAATTGGTAAAGGTCAGCAGGAAGTGGACATCACATATTATACAATAGTTATAACATCATTTGCTCAGAGGAACTGAGGTAAAATAGATGATCTCTGGGGCTAGATTCGAATCTGTGACCTCTCAAATACAAAGCTGGAGTAGTAAACAGTTGAGATGTTCAGTTTCATTATAAGGTGAAAAAATAAAATAGAAGGAAACCTAACAAACCTACCTAACAAACAAACTCCATGAAGCAAAATTTTTCCTGATAAACCAAAGCTCTTTCTATTTAAAAGGCCAGCCTTTTTCAGGGCAACAAAATCCAATTCATTCTGTACTACTCCAATTTATTTGCTCTTAGCCCCCAGAATTTATTTCCCCTTCCCTACAACACTGGTCATTTTTCCAGGCTGCTTACTCTTCTACCATATAGATGAAAGTGAATGTCAGTAAATATGTATCAGTTTACATAGCATTATTTCCCAAGAAGGTGGTAATCTTCATTTTGCATACTGCTTTTCAGTTGCCACAACAGAACAAACATAAAATTTGTTGTTCTAATACCTAGGAGCTGAAACTTGATATTTGAAAGCTTGGTTGCACAGTTCAACAGAAATTCCATAGATGGAATACCTTGCTCTTAAAGCATTAAAAGATGTCATTAAAAGACACGAAAACAGAACCAAAGTGTGAGTGCATCAGAAGTTGCTGTACACGACAAAGTTTTGCCATGTGAGATGTAAACACAATGTGACAAAAACTATGGATAAATAATATTCTCAAATCAGATTTTAGAGCATTGATGATGTTTGAAGCCACTATTTAAAGAGTTACAAAAATTTTTAATTTTAATTCATTAAATAAAAGAACAGCTCAATATGCTGTGTTGTTAGATATTGAAATGGTAACCAAGTTTATGCTGTGACTTTACAATTCAAGGTTATGACAAAAGAAGGATAATAACATACTACCTGAAGTTGCTATCACTGTGATAGCTGAGTTAGATAGGTTATTTGGTTAGTTCATGACAATTAATCAACCTGCTGATCTTACATTGTGTGGAATGAGATGTCAAGAGTACGGTTATGCCTTATCAATTGGGAGAGGGAAGAAGATTGTTAAAAGCTTCCTTCTGTATGTTCTGCAATCCTGTAGTCAGTCAGAACAAAGCATACTTGATACTGGGTCCATTATATTCAGTATCATAATTATGAATCTGAAACCCATTTGACAAAGCTAATCATTGATTTTCAATAAGGATAGGTATGGATCATGTCCAAAAACTTGTTAAATATAAAGCAGTCTTAAGGGTAACCACTTACACAGATGGATCCTGAATTGATGTGTGGAATATATTGTCATAAACATGTAAGAGATTCATATATGTATGTATGAAGATAACTACTCACATAAGAATTCAGTGAGCCAGTCTGGCTGGCCATAATGTTCCACTGCAGTGCACATTGTGTTGAAGAAAACAAGCACAATGACAAACCAGTAGAAGCCCTGTGTTTTTACTGTGTGACGGATCCAAAACCTATAAATAATACATTCACAACTTAAGAACAATAAGTTATAATTTTATAAACCTAACCGTTATTACACTATTGACTATAATCCTAATATCATATGAGCAATGGCCTAGTCTTAACAGTGAGAGGACTATAAAACAGTAACAAAGACCATGACAGAAACAAAGTATTGTCACATGTCAAGGGTGGCGTGAAGAAAATAACGGATTCTAGTTCAGATGATTGGATTTCTTGGCACCTCAGTTACTATCTCTTAATTACAATTAATGCAGTGTTATAGCTCATTTATACAATTTACAATTCACCATTGCACATGTGCTATGATTCTGTTTCAACTAGTCACCTCCTAGCAGTGGATCTCACTTCAAATCACTATGGAGTCTTTTTGCCTGCAATCATTTTGTACTCCTCTGTCCTAACCTGTACTTAACTAATCTTCATAATTCACTAAGGACATGCTCCATTCTCGTCCTTGTGCTCTCAACTGCCTTGAAGCTTCTACTTCAATCCTCCAACTTTTAAATAAAATCCTGGCGCATGAACAACATGGATTTCGTACTAAATTGTCCACGGATACGGCCACTCATGACTTAATAAATACTATTCTATCAGCATTAAATAACAAACTAGTTGTAGGAGGTTTGTTTTGCGATTTGACTAAGGCTTTCGATTGTGTAAATCATGAAATACTACTTGCAAAACTGGAGTTTTATGGTATCAATGGTTTAGCAGGAAAGTTGCTCAAAGACTATTTGACTGATAGGCAGCAAAGAACAATATTGAATAATAACACTGAAAGTGGTGTTTCTAAATGGCAAAAGGTTAAACAGGGTGTCCCTCAGGGTTCTATCCTGGGGCCATTGCTCTTTTTAGTATATATTAATGATTTACCATATATAATAAATAAAGTGTCAAAGCCAGTTTTATTTGCGGATGATACCAGCATATTGTGTTGCAAGTCGAACTACAATGAACTTGTTATTACTTTAAAAGAAATTCTTGAATTAATTAATGTATGGTTTTCTATTAATTCGTTAACTTTGAATCTGACAAAAACAAATTGTGTCCAGTTTTCATCAAAACCTAATTTACCAATAGATATCAATATAAACCATGGGGATATCCAAATTAATAACACGAGTACACTGAAATTTCTTGGAATAACAATTGACAGTACTTTATCATGGAAAGAACACATCAAATATACAGCCAGCAAATTAAGCTCGGCTAGCTATGCCATCAGAATCCTAACTTCAGTTATGTCCCTAGAAAGCCTATTGATGACTTATTATGCCTATGCCCATTCTATCATGTCATATGGTATAATATTCTGGGGTAATTCAACTAATAGTGACCAAATTTTCATAATTCAAAAAAGAATAGTTAGAATAATAATGAGAGCGGGTAACAGGGACTCTTGTCGACCAATTTTCAAAGCATTAAACATTCTTCCATTCTATTCACAATATATTTTCTCAATATCTGTTTTTGTGGTTAAGAATATGGACAAGTTTGTAACAAATTCAGATATTCATGGCATGCACACTAGACGGGGTTTAGATTTACATTATCCAACCTGTAAACTGACTAAAGTGCAAAAGGGAGTGTTTTATAGTGGGATTAGGATATTTAACAACTTGCCATGTAGAATTAAAAGCTTGTCAGAGGACATTAAGAAATTCAAATATTCCCTAAAAAAATTTTTGCAGGTGGGCTCTTTTTATTCCTTACATGAGTATTATGAATGGAAATCAAGGAATGATTGTGCTTCCTATAGATAAAGATTGCGCCTATTATTTGTCACATCTAGAATATAATATTATCTGTCTGGTTTTGTTTATAATTGTTGTGAATGGCACCTGATTTTTGACGTTGTTTGTTTCGGTGTCGTGTCTGTGATTTGGTTTGATGTGTTACTTGTTTGTGTTCTACAACTGTTAATGTACTACAATTATATGTGGCCTTTTTAAATGTCTTGGATATTTAATTTTTAACAATTTATCATTTTAAATGTACTTTTTATTGACATGTTCTATATCTCAAGGCAGCACTGCCAATTGTAGATCTCTGGAACGAAATAAATATGTATGTATGTATGTCTGCCCATAAACAACTTTTGCTGTCCCCCACAAACCTTCAGCGTGGACCTACAGAAAACATATCATGTGGTCTCTATTCACTGTTGTGTGACATCACTGTCTATGCAGAATTGTGTTTATCGAGCCATTGCCTAGAAACAGCTTGCATAATCCTGCTGTTCTATTGTTGTGAGTGTGTAATGCAGGGTGCTTAATGAGCCATTGCATGACAATGTGTTGAAATGTCACAATATAAAACCAGACTCTTGTAGTTTACTCCCAGTGGCTTGTTTGACTCAAAGTAATGAGTATTATTCAAAAGTCTGGAGTAACAAAAGAGGTTACACTAATAAAGCCTACTGTTGAGCGCAGATAACTTGAGTACTGCAAATAGTGGTATTTCGTTCAAACTGTAACTACACAATGTGAAGTATTGTGGAAATCATGTATTAGCAAATGTACTAGTGTGTGATAATGTAGGATACAAATATATAATTTTAAAACTTGCCTTAAGCGTTTCTCTGCTCTCCAAAATTGGAGACATGCTCCTTTACTTCTTACTTTCGATTTCAAATAGGAAGCTCGAGAAAGCCCTGTCAAGTAAACAACAGAAAACCATTAACATTTAAACCAACCTGAACCACTTTTCTGCTCTCCAAAATTAGAGATATGGTCCCTTGTTTCTACTTTGCTTTGAAAAACGAAGTCTGAGAAAACCCTGTCAAGTAAACAACAGAATCACATTAACAATTTCAATTACAAAATTTATTCCATTTTATACATATATTGGCAGCACTTCATGCCCGCTTCTTGAAGAAATATAAAAGAATTGTTTCTATTTATTTTCATAGATGAAGCTATCATGGCACAGTTGTTCAGGAATCATTTTCTGGTATCTGACAAAAGCCAAACATGTATCAAGTACACCAACCAGTACTAAAACTTCTCAGTACAATGTCAAATAGTGAGAAAAAATTGATCATGATAAAATATAATTTGGAATACACTGTTATGAGAATATAATATTGATAATATCCATTGAAACTTGTTATTAAAGACATTTGTTTTATGTTACTTAATTAGTGATTAGATTTCTAAGCAATAAATATTATACCATGTGTCGACTTCTGAGACAGTTAACTCTCAAAAATATATGGGAAGAATTTTAAAGTCAGATGAAGTAATGCACTGCTATTTTGACTGCAACATTGTGCAAAAACATTTTTGACCAAGCTTTAAGTATTTCAAATATTTTTAAACCATGAGCATATTCTTATTTACATGTAGTTGGTTCACACATTTCAGTATATATATTTGGTTTTCACTGATAAGGACAAATCCCTTTTATGTCATGTGTCCCTATTTAACAATAAAACTATGTGCACATTTTACAATATTTGGAATATTATTTTTTGACATATTAGCATTTATATGCATATTCCAGTGACTGAACTTAACAATTTCAAGATTAATCATGAATATCTCATATTTGTCTAGTGTGTTTGCTGGGCCAACCCTGAATATATTATTCTCATTTTCAGTTTGTTACTTTATTTCTTATATTCATGCTCAATATATATTTTAATTTTTGTGCATGTTCCCTAGATGCATATTCAAAGAGGTTATATGTAATTATTTTTCCAGGGAAAGCTGAGAGAATAACAAGAAAAATGCAGTGGTTTAGGTGCACGTGCTCAAACAATTTGGTATGTAAGGTATATCAGTAATTTAAAAAAATATGAAGATGAAAGGGTTAAGATTTGACAACTTCTCATAAATGCTATTGGTATGAGAATGAATGAATGAGTGGAATAAGTAAAATTTGATTTTTTATCACACAACCCACTACCATCAAAAATCCTTAAAAAAAATAAAATTCCATGAAAATTGACAATTAAATAAAATAAACAAATACACTCTGATATGCAATCATAAGAGATTATACAAAATAAGTAACTACATATACAAGATATTTATTCAAAAGCAGATATTTTGTTTCACCTCCTTCAAAAATGATGCTGCAAAAAATATTGGTCAAAATGTACTGAAGGTTTGATCATCAACCAGTTTACTTTTACTGTAAGTCTTGCAGTGAAATAAATTCAGGTACATATTCATTTGTCTGACTGTGATAACAACTGTACACAATTGCAAATGCGCAATTAACAGTGCCACAGTTAATTCTCTAATATATCTTGTACTTCACTCCAGTGTCAAATGAGAGTCAATTGAGTTGACTGTAAAGGACACAGGTATTTCTCTAATCAGTACTGATGAAATGCTACCCATATATCATGAAACATGCGTGTTATAGTCAGTAAGAAAAAATTAGAATCCAAAGGCATTTCTCTAGCATGCATTACTGAGAATATAGAAAACAGATTCCTGAACTACCAGATCTAAGATACCTTTAGTGTATAATATTTTTCAACTTCTTAATAATAATAATAATAATAATAATAATATATTAAGACTGTACTAGTCTATATATCAGAGAAATATATACTGTGGTATATGATTACACAATAAGAATTCAGCAACCATTATAAATCCTCAAAACACTCATTCCAAAGATTGAACTGCAATCACAAATAACAACTGCAGAAATACTTAATAATGAATATAGTTACCATAAAAAATTGATATTTTATGAAGTATAATATGTGTAAATATAATGCACTACAAGTATGATAATTTACACACGCAGTCCATCGTTTTCAAAATTACACAAATACATACAGATAGATTCCTACAAGCTAAGAAATTCTAACTCTAACATATTTAAAGAAAACCATAAACTGCATTCAGAAACTGTTAGCGTAACAGTGTTGTCGCTAAGGATGTCTCCTCACAAATGTTACTGCAAGCAACAGGTCATACAAATCACTACAATAATAACAGTAATAAAAGGAGTGATAATGAAAACTAATTGCCTAGAGTAAGATTACTACAGAGTGATCTAAAAATGTTACAATCTACAAATCAGCTAGTCAAGAATCTGTCTGAACAAACTGTGTTTTTATCTTCTAAACTACAGACAGAATGGAAGGGCAATGAAAGAAGCATTTCTAAGGATTGGTTGAATTACAGAATTTTCTAACTGAAAGAAATTTCCAGATTTAACTGATTTCACATACAAAATAATGGTATATTAATACCCACTCGTAAATTTGTTATATTATTCATAGTCGTATATGCATACTACACTTTCTTTTGAGAAGAAATGAATTTCAATACAGAAGCAGCTAATCACATCTTTGAAAAATAATTTATGATGTCATCTGTGACCACATTATAAACATATAGCAAGAAGACTATTATTAATAGGATAGTAAACACAAGTGGTTTTTAAAAAATGAAGTCATATCAGAAAATATACTCAAATTCTTTTGTAGATTTTAAAGGGTCCTGATAATGGTGTGTAAGTCTCAGAATTACTGGGTTTTTGGACTTCGTCCATCACCTGGTATGACCTACATCAATTTAACTACAGCTATATAAATACCTGAGACCTGGCTTTGTCAAGTCTGGTCTCAGGTATTTATGCAGTCCAGTGACTGAGGTTAGCTCTTTCTGCGGGACCCAAAAAGTAGGTGTCTTCCTCTCACCTGAGGACAAAAACAGATCCAGTTACAAAAATGTTGTGTTCTCTAGTTTTTTAGAATAATGGATGATGGAGAAAGTAAAAAAAAAACAGTAATTCTGGGTCTCAACTTCTTCATTCCAAATTCATTTTCTGATTATGTTATGGCTCTGTCAGTAACTAAACTACATGACATTGAATGTTAAGATCATATATAAATGATGAACTGGAAAATACTCAGTTGGAAGGAAGCATTGCCTATTTCCTAGTTGAGGTACTATTCCAACATTTTCCTGGATAGACTGCGGAAAACCACGAAAAACCTCAATTGGGATAGCAAGTGTCCTGGCTGAGATTCAAACCAAGTATCCTCAAATTATGTGTCAAGAACACTGATTTAAGCAGACTGGTTTGGTTTGACTCAAAATAACAACACTTTTTTTTAATATTTACATAAATAAAGAACAAAGAAATATTTTGAAATTTAATTAGATTCAGAATCAAGTTCATGATATTCAGTGTGCAAATAATCTTGCAGGTATCACCCCGTTGTCCTTGGAAATGCTTTTTCTACAGTCTCAATGCTAAGCAAGCCAAGTAATAAAATGTTGGCTTCTTTAAACAGATATTGTAAATGGAGCTAAGCTGTACACAATACTCTGCATGTCTTGTGGAATGCTACCTTGAGCAGGGAGCTGAGAATCCTCACCCAGGACCACACTCCTGCCACTCCCTGGCACTGTAACCAGGTTCCAGTTCACATTCAAATTGTTGCCCACAATAAATAACAAATCTATAATGTAGCAACCACTTTCAGCAGAGTTCAGTGCACATTTCATAACTTGTAGATTTCATGGTGTTGGAACATGGGGTCACTTCAGTAAAAAATGTACAAAATAAATGCACACAATGCAGAATGGGACACAAGTGGAACACCATAGGGGGACCTGATGCTAAACTGTTTGATTTTTCCTTCCAGTCAGAAGTATATTGGCTGCAAAATGAATATAACCAGGGAGAAATACTATGCACACACATTTTGTTTATTTTGCAACCATTATAGTCCTGAAAGAACAAAATTCATTTATGAATACATTGTATGCAGCACCTCTCGTTTCACATATATTGTGATTAATTTATGAATATTTTCCTCAGTATTGTCATTTTTAATGAGATGCTGAAAATTTCAGTCAATTGCCATAATATATGAATCATTATGTTTCTTGTTTTTATTCTAAATTATTTTACATAAAACACTCCTATATTATGTTTCTGGAAATTATCCATCACCCTGTTTTATTTGTGAGGGTAACTCAATAAGTAAGTTACAAATGGATATAGAACTTAAGCAAATAAGAGTACTGATTTGAAAAATGCTTTTATTTCTCAACATATTCTCCCTGTACAATGAGTCACTTGTCCCACCGTTTCTCAAGCCCCTGAAAACCAACAGCATAAAATTCTTTGAGCTGCTGTTGGAACCAGGTGGTGACTTCCCTTTCTACAGCTTCATCTTTGAGAAAATGTTCAGCCGAAAGATGACGTTTAAGAGGGCCGAACAAATGGAAGTCGCTTGGAGCAAGGTCGGGGCTATGTGGAGGATGATCAAGGACTTTCCACTTGAAATTTCGCAGTGTCTCATTTGTCTTGTTGGCAGTATGGGGATGCACGTTGTCATGCAAGAGCAACATGCCTTTGGTGAGGAGACCTGGTCGCTTCCGTTGAATGGCCTTACAAAGTTTCCTGAGGATGTTACAGTAGGAGTCGGCATTTACAGTTTGTCCTTGAGGCTGGAATGCAGTGAGCAGTATGTCTTCGTGATCCCAGAAGACTGTGAGCATCACTTTCCTGGAGGATTGTGCCACCTTAAACTATTTTTGGCAGGTGACGCAGGATGTTTCCACTCCATTGATGCACACTTTGTCTCAGGCTAATAATGGTGAACCCAAGACTCATCACCTGTGAGAAATCAGGCTAGCATATCATGAAATTTCAAGTGGGAAGTCCTCGAGCATCCTCCGTATAGCCCCGACCTTGCTCCAAGCAACTGCCATTTGTTCGGCCCTCATAAACATCATCATTCACCTGAATATTTTCCAGACGATGAAGCTATAGAAAGGGAAGTCACTGCCTGGTTCGACAGCAGCCCAAAAAAAATTATGCTCCTGGTTTTCAGGGGCTTGTGAAACGATGGGACAAGTGCCTCAATATACAGGGAGATTATGTTGAGAAACAAAAGCGTTTTTCAAATCAGTACTCTTATTTGTTTAAGTTCTATATCCATTTGTATTACTTATTGACTTACCTACGTAAAAACACAACGCTTTGGACGTTGGATTCTGTCTCTGTCTAGCTATCGATTGAGCCCAAATTAGTAGGATATTACCTGAGGACAGAGATAGAATCCAGTCTCTGAAACGTTTTGTTTTTAAATAAAAACAAGACAGTGTTTTCGAAGAAACAGAACGATGGATAATGTCCAGAGACACAAAATTTGTATTAATGTACTATTGTCACAAATTTTAGATCTTAAAAAACGTACCTGTTTTATTGAGCCAAAGTAAATGATAGGGTATGGATGAAATCTGAAGAACTTTCGATGATTAGTAGGCATGAATTACAGAGGTGCTTAATGGTTTTCATGAAAATTTGGAACTATGCAACTGCATGGTTTTATACTAAATAATAAAATATTTATTATTATGAAGAAAATTTATTTTACAAACTTACTCTTGATATGATGAAGAAACTGGATGTATAATTAATCTACAAATGAGGTCTACCTGTTATGCACAACTTATGTTCCTTCTTATATTTATGTGGGTGAGCACTCATGAAAATATTTTATATTTCTTTAATTGTTTCAATATCAGGTGTATAATAAAAGGCAAGTTTTAGTTGGCAAAGTCATCTCAGTAAAATGTGACTGTCAACAATTAATAGTACCATTAATATTTCTTTCATGTGATCCTGGATTTGAACATCAAAAGGACTTGGCCAGAAGTGTGTCATTCACACTAACAATTTTACAAATAAATGTATTAAGCATTTGGAATATAAGGTACCTTACCAATGACTTATGTGATTTATAACACAGTATAAAATTTGTTGGGCAACTAACTTCTAAATCATCTATGACACATGAGAAAATGACTAATTCCACCAGAAATATAATAATGTCAGCTCTAATATAAGAAGACTTCCTGCATAGCATTATCAAAACCTGGCTGCAGGGTTCCAGCAAGTGACAGCAGCACAATTGTGTTGGCAAAACATTCCCCTTCCTCTGTCACCAGAATCTACTTCGATCATCATTAGTACTCTGTATGTTATATTTTATAACTGCTCTTAAGAATAATTTATATCTTGATAATTGTGTCACATTAATCAGTATACAGCAGAAGAAGTAGCAGCATTAATAGTAACCAGTCTTTGTTCTTGGCTGCATAATTTCCAATTGCAAGGCTTTAAGAAGTCCAAATTCAACTTCATGTTTAAATTATAAAACAACATACACCCCTTCTATAGATCTGCAGGGTCCTGAGATTAAATCCTGGCCGACTCTCCTGTCTCAAGCTTCTGTAATTATCTTCCATCACTCCCGTCAAATGCGGGGAGAGTAAATTAATAGATGCCACCACCACTCTCATCCAGCCAAAAGTTTTATACCATATGGTCTATGCATCTGTGAATATGTGGTTAAATAAACAAACAAACATTTAGCATAAAGAGGAATATGTTAGTGATTCATATTAAAAAGTATAATGCAAATTAAATGACCTTTTCTCTAGGAAACAGTTTGATGTGGTTTTCTGGTTATAGCTCTGTAACTTTCTTGTGATTTTCAGTTTGTGGATGCCAATTTTTGAGAGACCAAGAACAATTTTATCATTTTTGAAACCGACCTTTCTTATCCAGAACCCATCTCAATTAAATGCTGCTTTTATAAACAAGAATATATGAAGGTTTCCCTAATGGTGATTTTGTCAATTCTGGTGATAGAGCCATTGTCCCAGTTTGGATGTGTTCCATGTGCATGCAAACTGTTACCAACTTCAGCTGCAACAATAAATACAATGCTTAGTACTCAGTCTTGTTGGGGGTTGTGTAGCAGCCTCAAGAGGAAAGATGCTGTGGCAGTCCTTACAGGGTAGCAGTGCCTTGTTTCTTTACAGCACCAAATGTGGTGTTACATTGAATCTGTGATAGTGAAGCCTGAATGCTCAGCACTATTAATATCACAATTATGAGCCAGTAACAAACACCCATCATCCTCACCACCTACTTCCATAGGAGTCTTTTTAGTTTTTCGAAAGTTTTCCTGCTAACATTCAACAAGCATTTCTCCTAGATTTTAGCACTGGTACCCTAATGATAGTATGTGATACCCAGAAATCAAGAAGTTCCAAGTTAAAAAATATCCTAAACTGTTCAGAAAATTTTGATGCAATGTAAAGACTGCTTCTGCTATCATGAACAGTGTATATCTATTTTTATTTTCTGTAATAGTAGAATTGTTCATTACTTTATACTTTAAGCTGATATCACACAGCTAGTTAAATTAACATGAGAATTGACGGAAATTTAGAATCATCGATGGTCACTCAAGGACTTACATATATGTAAACACTGGGAGAAAGTAAATACATAATATATTTATAAATCAGCCAAGTCACTATTTGTGAACAAAATATGACCTAAGTAGCTCCTTGTACAGTCTCTACCCAGAGCATGTATTGATTATTTAATTCCCCCACTGTTATGAAATTGTGTGAACATCCCACATATCATGCTATTTCTACAGTGCTCACTTTTCACCATCACGCACGCTAACCAATCAAATTGCCTCCAACATTTGCATTTATACAGCACTTGCTGCTAGCCTGTATCCACATCATTACGCACGCTAGCCAATCAGCGCTCAGCAAATATTTGCTCCTCCATCACGCTTTGTATAAAAAGGAGCAGCTCCAACCCAGGAGCATCAGTCTTCAAGCAGTCTACAAATAGCACACTTCGTCGCCAGCTCTCGGTCTTCGGAGGCATCGGCACTTTGCTGTGCCAGGCACAACTGCCTTGGCTGTCCAGCAGTCACACCCGACTCACTGGGTAACTAGGCCGCCTCGATTCGCCGGCAGTCATGCCCGACTCACTGGGCAACTGGTGTAGCTACCGCCTCTCCACTCCAGCGACCACACTCCACACTGAGACGCACTGAGACGCATTCAGTCAGTCTACGATCAGTCTACAAGCAGTCTACAAGCAATCAGCACTCTTCATCGCCAGCGCTCGGTCTTCAGAGGGATTGGCACTTCGCTGCGCCAGGCACAACTGCCTCGGCTCTCCGGCGGTCACACCCGACTCACTGGGCAACTCGGCTGCCTGGACTCGCCGGTGGTCATGCCCGACTCACTGGGCAACTGGCGTAGCTACCGCCTCTTCACTCTTGTGACCGCGCTCCGCAAGCAGACGTTTTCCAGCAACCAGGCAACTGCCGCACTGCAGCCAGACAGGCAACTGACTCAGCCACCTCAACACACCGCAACCAACATCTCATTTCTACCAGCGCATGCCACGCTACTTCACCGGCCAAACATCCCAGCAGTCAACGGTCCTTTTCAGGACCTACAAAACTTTACAAAGAAGTGGGTTGTCATTGGAGTAATGACAAAAGCCCCACAAAATCCAAAGATTCTTCACTGTCACTACAAAATCTTCTCATTGGACTCTATCTTAGCCCAGGTCATCTATTCCAGAACCTGACAAATTCTTTATGATTTATTATAATATTATGCTTCCATTATGCCTTGATTTTTACAGTATAAATTTCATATGCCTATTACATGTTCAAAATATCTTAATCATCTTAATTATCCAACCTACACTACATGAAGAGCATAAACCATAAGGGTTCTCATTTTATAGCCATGCTGTTTCCTCAAATTCCTTCAATTTTTCTGAGAGTTAGCAATCAAGTTGTGCACTCATACAAAATAATAATGAAAAGTAGTTTTGTAATTTCCAGTTTTTAGGGGGTGGCAGAAGGAAACAATAATGTAAGAGATTTTGACAGAAGAGAAGCGGGGGGGGTTTGCAGAAAACAAATAAAGCTGAAAATATTTACTGCTGCAGGGAATGTACGAATAGTGAATTTCTGACATTTGGTTTTAACCATAAATACATACAGTACTACTGTGCAATATTTTTGTCAGTATGTGCCTGTAACTGTTAAACAGAGAATTGCATGAATTGGAGAAATATCCAGGTTCCTTAATGATCTGTTACAAGCAGAGTTTGTGTGTGTGTTAGAATTTAAAATTCTCTTTATTCTACCCTGAGTGCAACCATTTGCAATATCCCATATACACTGTATGGGTTATCCATAACCAAACCTGAAGAACATTCTGATAATAAAGGGAGAGGTTATAAGGAAAAAAAGGAAATTAACACACAGAAAAACAAAGTACTCAGTTAAAGTTATTCTCTCGGTGGTCTGCTGGGTTATGATGCTGTGTAATCTGATAGGCAAGTACCAGTGTTTTTGACCAACATACTGCCTTCACCATCAGGGAAGAAGAAGGGGGCTGCATTTTCTTCCAAAATATTGGTACCCTTCTAACAGATTTCAGAGTGTAATAACCTAGAATAGCACAATACAAAACTTAACTGCTGTTAAAATCTCAAATCATATATAACATTATTCTCTTTTGGCAAAATTATATATATTTTTTTTTATTTTTTTTATATAAGTTGTTTAATGTGAGTAACTAAACTCAGTTTTAAGAATAGTGACATTTTCATACAGCAAGTCAAATTTTATGGCAAGAAACACTATCAAGTTATATAAAATTGTTCTAATATTCTTCACATAAAACTATAACAATTCTACATCCACATCAACAGAACACTCTCTAGGTACTATGCTCGTACACTGTGTTATCCGTAACAAATATCTAAAATATCAGCAAGGTACTGGTTAACCCTGACCACCACTGCCACAGCTGATATATAATAATAATGGCTAAAATGTCAGGCTACTGACAGGCTTACCAAATTAACCAATCAATCAACTGGCTACGTCGCATTTCTAAACACAATACTGTATAACTAGGAATCTGCTGCAATACAAAAACTTAGTATCCATACCTTTGAGTTTTTTCTTAGGCACTGAAACAAAAGGGTTATTGAGATAAATGTCTGTATTAGAATTTATGACACATTGGAGACTTCATGTTTAACGTGTATACACAGAGTTCAAACTATGATTTGAAAAAAATAAAACAAATAGCATGCTCAGCTAATATACACATTTAAATGATACAAAATCCGTCCCAAGTGCAAACAATATATATTATATGTCCTTGATCTTGTTCTCTTCTACACTACATGTTTCGGCCTCTAACGGCCATCATCAGGTGTATACTCTTACGTTACTGCCACACTGAACCCAGTCTAAAATTTAACATTTAAAAAACACATTGTTATTTCTTCGTTATTATCAACATCTACCTCGTTGATATCTGTCTGGTATGTAGATTATTTTGCACATGTCAATTTTGGTTTTTCTGTACTAGCACTATAAAATCTTTAGTTATAATTTTTAAAGGATTTTAAAATTATAACTAAAGATTTTATAGTGCTAGTACAGAAAAATCAAAATTGACATGTGCAAAATAATCTTCATACCAGACAGATATCAACGAGGTAGATGTTGATAATAACGAAGAAATAACAATGTGTTTTTTAAATGTTAAATTTTAGACTGGGTTCAGTGTGGCAGTAACGTAAGAGTATACACCTGATGATGGCCGTTAGAGGCCGAAACATGTAGTGTAGAGGAGAACAAGATCAAGGACATATAATATATATTGTTTGCACTTGGGACGGATTTTGTATCATTTATCGTGTAGAGTGCAACAGGATGCTTAAATATAATATTATACACATTTAAGACAAACAGATGTATTGTATTTTCTCCCATGATTTATCCATTTATAATTTACTTGTTCAGCTGAAGACTACAGTAACGAATAAGAACTATACTTCCAGTGTTACAGGAAGTATATTTTGAATATACAAATAATATTTCACCCTTTCGTATTTTATATTTGGATTTGAAACATGTTTACAGGAATATTCTGAAAGTAGCTAGGGAAATAATACATGCAACTCCTAAATTATAAATGAA
This sequence comes from Cryptotermes secundus, assembly GCF_002891405.2. Taxonomy (NCBI): domain Eukaryota; kingdom Metazoa; phylum Arthropoda; class Insecta; order Blattodea; family Kalotermitidae; genus Cryptotermes; species Cryptotermes secundus. The sequence goes on along the minus strand of NW_019721760.1, from coordinate 398,442 downwards.
GTTAAAATTGTATATCTAAACACTGCATTTTAGTGTTAAAAATTATGAACAAAAATAATTAAAATAAAATTTTGAAGAGACAGCTAATATCATGTGACTTGCTTTATCATCAGACATTCAAAGTTACTAAGTAGTAAGTGTGTGTTTGTGAAAGACCCTTTGATAGAATGTCCTTAAAGAAGTTAGTGATACATTGAATTAAGTCTGGCATAAATTATGTGACAAAATGCAGTACATGTTACAATGCTATAAGAAAATAGTGTATGAAAATGATACATAGTCAAAACTGTAGAAACATACAATAAAACTTCAATCCAAACTAATGGAATCTGATGAATCTGTACTGCAATTAGAGATACACTCTAGGATTGTTGACATGTTTTGCTTAAAATAAAAGGAAAGCAATTTTTAAATTTGTTTCTAGCCATGACCAAAAAAATATATGTCATAGGATGCATTTAATATCATGAAGAGCTATTTAATTAAGCTTGTAAATTTTCTTGCTCTACAAATGCAAGAACAATATTCAATTGCATAATCACAATAAAATACAATGCAACTGAAAACTGTGTGGAAAGTTACCATGAAATATGCATGATTTTATTTTAATTTTGATAAGAAACTTATAGTAAGTAGTGAAGAGATTTTGTCAATGAAGTATCAGTTAAGATTCATTCTTAGTAATATTGGATCTGAGGTTTTACTGTGTGAGTTGCTACTAGATGTCAATACTCAAGTTCTTAAGTAAATAATGCAATGCAGTGTAATCAGAAAGAAAGAGATTTTATGTTATGTTAGTTAAAATTAAATCAGAATCTATTAAAAATGCAATGTAAATACAGTGTTCCTTCACAGAACAGCTTCTCAGTCTGATCATTCTCTCTGTCTCCATTTGATATTTTCATCATAGTGGTCTACAGGGATTTTGGTTTGATTGTGTTCAGTAAACATGCTTACATATGATACAGGCTACTGAGTGTGCATCAAAGTTCGTTAGACAAGCAACAGCATTCATCATCTGTGGTAGAAGTACTCACTTTTGAAGACAGTCTGTGTTATGGTGTAGTAGTGTTTGAAAGGAGAAGGTAATTCATAGAAGTAAGAGGGGCCAAAAGAAGGTTCCATTACTCTGATCACTATGACTACATTAGGAATGTGTATTTTGTGAAACGGTTCTCACATATGTAATGAATAGACAAGGTGTCTCCAGAATGTCTGGTTTATGTAACATTACAGTTACAAGTAACTTGGAAAATAGTCTTTAAAGCAGTCACAGATAATCTCTGTGTTCAAAGTGGGATTTACAAACTTTCTTGGAAAAAATCCACTGTAGATGTTACAAATATTTACCCCCTAAACGATGAAATTATTGTATGTTTTAGGCAGCAGATAAGTGGTGGTACACTGACCTAGGGTTTGGGCATCAGGCTAACAACTCTTCCCTGTAAGATATTCTGTGTCATAAAACTTTCCAAAGGGCAAAAGAATAGAACTGGTTCAGTAGAATGGTCTAGGCAACATATGAAGCCCATGAGAGCTGTATCTTAGGGAAATGGTTGTGAGGATAGGAGATGGATGGATCTAGTTCAGAATCATGTCCATCAGCAGGCTTTGATGTTAGTGGTGCTGAACCCTTGAGACATGTTAGTCCTGTATCAGGACCTTCATAATTTGATGTTCTTTAATGTGTTTAATATAAATTTCAATTATGTCTTCAAACTGACAGATCTAAGTGGTCCATGTAATGTAACACAAATTAAAATTTTATCACTATATTTATGCCATGGCTTTATATACACAGAGCGATATAGATTGGAAAACATTCAGCTAGAGAAAACGGTGAAAGTAGAGTTTGATCATTTCATAGCTACCTGAAGATTGGAAGACAGTCCTCAAATAAACTTGGGCTGCAACTGTTTAGACTAGTGGCAGTCTTGACAAATCAAGAGCCTACACACATTACTCTCTCTTTCAAAAATGACTGGACAGCTATATTAAAGCCAGCTGATGCATTATGTGCTGACTGGTATTTGCCTACAGACTGAGGAAAACCATAAGCACTTCTTTCAAGATAGCCATATCCTGGCTCCAAAATTAAATTTTCTCAAGTTATTAATGTTCATATCCTGCGCTTAAGTACATCAAGAAGATGTTGGAATGGAGATAAAGTTTAATGTATTCTTAACTTTAGCATTAAATGGAGATGAGCTAATGTGGTCAGCTTCATGACCCAGCTGCCTATCCTTAGGAAAATATGCCCATAAATACTGAATAGGAGGTTGGGTGGGCCCAACACCAAAGCCTGTCCTTGGCAGGAATTGAAGCATGATCCTTCAGTCTCTAGCAAGTTACCTTACCGAGTGAATGGAAAGTAAAGAATGGGTCATATCATCTAATGCAAACTCCAGAAATTTCTCTGAAATACGAGGGGGGACCCAAAAATAACTGGAAACGACCTGTTGCGCGCGCATGCTTTGTAGTTACGAGTTGTGCTGCTATGTGGTGTTAGCTGGGGGTCTCCCGCGACTGTTAGTGAGCTGGCGTCAGTCTGAGTTAAGTGGTTTGTCTGTGGTGCTCTGTTGTGTGCGTTCCTGTTTCAACCCTTTGGCGATTAGTGAGATGGCCGACCAGAAGGAACAAATCAAACAAAATCGATT
>NW_019721760.1:377211-395669 GCF_002891405.2 Cryptotermes secundus | reverse complement strand
CTCAGACTGACGCCAGCTCACTAACAGTCACGGGAGACCCCCAGCTAACACCACCTAGCAGCATAACTCGTAACTACAAAGCATGCGCGCGCAACAGGTCGTTTCCAGTTATTTTTGGGTCCCCCTTCGTATAAGTTTAGAGCATAACTGTTACACCAGCTAGTTTTGGAGGTATTGTGAGTAAATCTATGATATGGTGAATGTTAGCTGTATTAAGCACAGCATCTTTGAAGAATTTTCTACCAACAATTAATGTGAATTCCTATGAATTCTAATGTTACTCAATATAGTATCTCTCTCTGTTATATCATAAATATGTAACCATAATATTGCCAGGATTTTATTTTCATAAATATCCTGGTATCCTGTAATGCAGAAGTGTCATTCTTCCATCAACTACATAATTTTATCACTTAGATGCTGCTCACTTTCGCCTTTCACTTTGTATGTCTAAGGCATTGATAAGCTCTTGCAGAAATGAATGCACTCTGTCTGTCATAAAGAAACTTTACCTGTCAACTTGGATTCCTTCCCTGAGACAGCAGGAGGCTGAGTGGTTGGAATACTGGACCTAGCTCTAATTGCCTCTCCCTCTCAGAATGCACTTACCATGTGATTCCGCACTACTTGTGAACTGTCATCAAGGCACAGGCCAGCTGGTGCAAGTGGAAGAAAACACTATGTTTATCTCTAGTTTTTAGATCCCTTCTTCTCACTCACCATCTTCATCCTCCTCCTCTCCCTCCTCTTCTTCTGTATCAGTACTTTTACTCTTTCCTAAATTTTTTAGTTTTTTTCTTTTTGCTGCTGCTCTTCTCCTTGCTGAAAGTAATAAATTATAGCATTTCCAAAGTTAAAAAATTACTTAGAAATATCTGCACAAAGACATAAACACAGGTTATCCTAACTACTATGCACTCATACTAAGAGGATTACATTTAGAAAAAGTAGGCACAATGATGGAAAATGCGCCATATTGACCACTTTCTCGCTGAATTTTATTAAGCAAATGTGCCATCTTTGTGCAGTTTGAAGTTCTCATATCATTGAATGAAATATCAGTGCCTATCTGCCAAACTGTACAACATCACAGCTTAAAGAGTGTCATCCTGTCATCTGTTTTATTTCTCAAACAAGTGAGAAAAAGTATTGTACTTGTGAAAAAATTATCTTTAGATTATGACAGATTTACATGTTTTCAGCATATCTGAATATGGAAAATTTGTTTGGGAATGTAGTCTGTCTATATTTAAGACAGTACATATGTGTTCCTCACCAAAGCCTGAATGGCTGCTTGAACTTCACTCATATTTGATATTTAAGATTTTATCCACAACAGGTTAGTTCCTGGTGCACATGAACATTCCAGTTCCAAAAATATACGCCTCTCACCCAGGCGCCCAAATGCGAAATTGTGATTTTCTTTAAAAGGTTTCTAACATTTCTAATTAAATAAATGTCATTAAATTATGGAGACCATATCCCTAAATGAAACTGTATAAGTGATATCTTAGGAAAGTAATGGTATGCTCTCTAACAGCAATGATGACAACATCAGTCCAGTTTCTGACACAGAGTTCCTCACAATTATTTGCTAAGAATTGCACATCCCATCTCTACATTCTCACATAAAGAACGACATACTGTCTAGTTCTGGTTCAGTATCCTTTCATAAATTGAGGTGAATGACCTTTAGTGTGATAACTAGAGGTTAAACATGATTTTAAAGCAGTAGCACTTGCGAATGACACCTTTAACAGCAGTCCATAGATTGGAATCTTCTGGATTATGAACACCATAAGTCTGATAGGTGGTTACCTATGTTTCAGGGGAACCGCCTGCTGCCATCTTCTACCCTGAAGATGGAGGCAGCAAGTTTCTCCAGCTCATTGGTAACTATCTACCAGATTATGTAGAGTCAAAACATCAATCATGATCTAAATCTTCACTGCCATGGATAACTTACACATCATAATTAACATGAATTTAAATTTAACATATACACACTCACCTTCAATTATGTGCATCTTCTCCTCTTCTGTGGTCCTTTCCTCAGCAAGGATCACTTCCTCTGAAACAGGGACCACAATTTGCATCAAGAAGAATAACAAACAGAACCAAGCAGAGATTCTGATAAGACTCATTAATTCCATGCTGTTAAACAAACTGAAAATTTATCACCACAGTAACAACCTACCTCTCTTCAGACATATTACAACATAAACTTCAGCATCATAATTAAGAATAATTTAATTTATTCTCTCATTTTTATAGCAATCTTTCATCTGACCTTTTCTTTTATTAGGTTTCTAGATCAAAAGTTCATTTCCCTCAAGCATGGTAACTGAATTGTTTGCAACAAAGTAATAACACATATGTTTACATTATTCATAAAAGTTCTTTATACCAAAATCAAATATTACCATAAAATAGAACATCACATTACAGACTATGCACAGAACACCTAAATGCAAAACCTTTCTTTCAAGAAAAGACAACACACTGCAGGGGCTTGAAAGTTTTAGAAAGCCAATTAGATATGATTCGATCACATGTCACTTTACAACTATATCCAATAAAAAGACAAATATAAATAGACAAGTAACTAATTTAAATTATTTCTTGATACAAAGTTACAGCCTCAAAGAGACAAACTGACCTGCCTTACAGATCCATTCCACATAGCCATTGAGCTCGCGTTCCAACTGCTGCTGCCGTCGCAGCTTGAGGAACGTCTGTCTATTCTCCACCTTTTCTCTCTCCTTGGCAAATTCTCTAGTAAAAGGAATGGGTGCAAAGCAAGGGGCTACAGTACAAGTGTAATATTTACATTTCTTACATTGTACTAACTAAATATAGGATATCTCAAAAATATGCTCTACATTTGCGTCACTGTTAGTAGAGAATGAAAAGCATTACATGGAATTGGTCAGAAATATTAATTGCTGGGCTCCAACACAAGGCAAGACAGGGTTACTCCAGCAATGCCACTACAACAAAGCAAGATATTTAATAATTACAGCATATTACACTAAACTGCTGATATAGTATGTATTATTTACTTAAATAAGTTTTAATTGCTGACAATTTCTGCAGGAAAAATGGTCAGTGATATAAGGCAGAGAGAAAAATGAATGGAGCTGAGGATTAACCAATGGGAGTGGTGTAAAATAAATGGGACCCCATGGCCCTGGAATTATTCTTCCAAAACAGTGGTGAATATATTAGGTTGCACAGCCTCACATTCCTGGATGGCAATGATCTTCATAGCCACTGCCAAAACAACTTCAGATCTTTTTAACTATATGTTCTGACTTAGCTGTACTGGTCAGTTACCAGATACAGTACACACATTATTTAACAAATCAGACAATCTCTTAAATTTGAATGGTTTCTGTATACTGCTTCTTAATAATTTTTTGTTGCTATGATTCAGTCATGAAGCCCATAAGCTAAAGGTTTATTAAACTGCAAAATACAGCAAATTTAACATTATGCTGATACTATTCTTGAGAACGTTTTGCAGCTTCCCACATTAATGTAAAACAATACCTAACAAATTTTCCAAACATTTATTTGTGAATAAATGTGTTATTTATATAGGTACAAGTCATGAGAACCTTCTTCTCTACTCTAAATAGAACTTCTAAAAAGTTAAACAATTCAGTAACAACATAAAAAAAATCATATATGAAAATAACCTGAAGAAAACCTTCAGTCAAAACATGGTCTTATAACTGAAATATATGGCAGAGGGTAATAAAATGTACCATTTCTATTGTGAGTTTTAATTTTCAGTTACCTGGGTACTAACTACAATGATTTCAATTCAAATACCATTAGCAGGTCATATTATTACAGCATAGCAGTATCTAGTAAGTCCAAATGTAATTTATAGCAACATATGCCTGCATATGATACTGTCTCAAGTTTCATAACATTTTCAAGGTACTACCTGCTTGCGTAATCCATTCAAGATAGGCACTCAAGGCCTCTGAGAACTGTTGCTTTGTACGGGCACGATAAAAATTGGCTCGACGTTCTACACGAGCCCTCTCATTGGAAAACTCACTGGAATACATCCATATAGTTTGTTCATACTTTTATTAAAATCATCAATTCCTTCCCAATTACCAAAATAATAGAAATTCCATGGGTTCAAAGCTTAAGAAATGAAAACATAAAGACATATCCAGATTTGCTAATAGTTAATCTTTTAAACACTTTTCAGAATCTAAATTTTTAAATGTCTTCATATTTTTAAAAAACAAATACAAACAGATATTACTCACCCACTAAGAACACCAAGAACTAAGTTGAGCATGAAGAAAGAACCCAGAACAATGAGGGGCACAAAATAGATCCAATTGAAACCGCTGCCCAGTGCATCGTTTGTCTGCAAAATATGAATTTGCATTACATGATCACTGTACCTGATTCTGAACAACTCTATTCTGAAATGCAATGAAACACTGTAATACAGCATTACAAATTATGCAGCTGTACTGCATGTTGCTAAATACAATATCAATAACACCTTTTGAGACCGAGCACATTACTTATTAGAATGACATTATTTATTATGATTTTCTTAAAAAATGAACAAAACATTTGACACAACTTAATTATGCTCAGAAGATTATCATACTGTCTTTGGATCTGCATGAGAATAATTTCTAATAGAATTTAATAGACATACGAGTATATCTAAGCATGGCCAAGGTTCTCAACTCAAAATATTGAAACTGAGTGTTATGACAAATTTGCATCTCTTCAGTACTTGCATGGAATTTGTCATATGATACATACATCATATGACACTTAGACAACTGAACCATAACTTATATTAGCACTGTGAGAACTCTCAAAATGAAAAATCTTGGAAACTTACCCAGTACAAGATGGCGGTCCAGCCTTCCATAGTGATGCACTGGAATACGGTGAGCATGGCAAAACCAATATTATCAAATGAGGTGATTCCATAGTTAGGCCCCTCCCAACCCTCGTGGCAGATGGAAATATTGGCATCACATACATAGCTGCCAGCAGGGGCGTCATCATCTTTGTCATGTGTATTACATGGTGTTGCCATTTCACCTTCTTTTACAATCTCATCTGAAAGTACAGTACTATGGTATGTACCACAAACCACTGAACAGATATAGTAAAGCAATTTTTACATTTTTAGGATGCTTAACAGGCTGGCATTTCTCATATCAGAAATTAGAACAAGCCTGCATATAACATTCAGAAAATATATATTTCCTTCAAACTGTTTACATGAATATGATACAAGTGGAGAAACACAATACTAGTGACTATAACATGTAAAGAAATTTTATTGAGATTTTATCGTGTATGCTTATGAATGTACCAAAATATATATATATTTCTTTATTTAGAAATTAAACACATGAGGAAAGAAGTACTGAAATTTGGTGTTCACAAATTTTCAGAATGAGTTAGTTGTATTGCATATATCATTACCCTTGAATTTCATTTACTGCAGACAAAAATCCAAAACTAGATGTCAGAATAAATTTTCTCCTATGTTCCATTAAATATTCATCATATCAACATTTTAAAGAAATATTTCAATAGGCTAAACATTTCTAATGATTAAAAACATCTTGGACAAGAAAACAGAATTAAGGTTTCAATTGAAATCTTAAATAGGTTAGTAAGGTACTCTTGACAAGGCTGCAGCTTGTTAGGTTAGCTGTTGGCAAGACAACAAACTTGCACTTCTCTGTCAAATATCCTACCTGTATTATCACACAAATAAGCAATAAGTAGTCAGTCACTTACCCAGATTCTCGACACTATAGCATGTTTTGTGCAGAGCACCTGAGTAGAACTCGAGTCCAATAATAGCAAATATGACAATTGCAAACAGCACCAGCAGCCCAATTTGAAGCAGCGGTGCCATTGCCTTGATGATGGACTTGAGCACCACCTGCAGGCCTGCACATCAAACATATAACACTATCACACAGATACCATGCATATGACATGATGAAATGTAGAGTTGTATGGTTGTTGCTTTCCAAATACCACAAATTTGTAATGAAATTTTATTTTATTCTATTTTTGTTTTGATATCTGTTATAAATGCATTAATGGGGAAATAAACAACTCTCATTTCATTTACATTTCAGTGCTTCCAAAATATAACCAATAACAATCTGGGAACTATATATCAAGATATACATAAAAACACCTGCATTCAAACCCCAGCATCAAATTGCATACTCAGTATTAATCAGAATTACAAAACTGTGTATGAGGTTCTTATTTGGGTTCCTAAGGAATCATATGCCACTCAATCATGCACACAGAAATTAATATATCTAATCTATTTTGTAAGCAGATAGCAGTCACTAGATCATCTTCTTTCAAATGAGTGATGTGAGCTAGTCTCAGTTTCTTAACAAGAATCATGCAATTTTTAATGTGGTTCTGAAAAAATGGTAGCCGCATGTCTCCAAACACAAAATGAAAGCATAACTTTAAGAAAGTAATTTAACAATTTTCATGGAAATTAAAGCTTGATTTGTTAATCAATTTAAGAATATGAACCATTTCTCTTTTCACATAGAATTCCCTAATTTTAAGACAAAAGAAAATTTTTCTTTGATCCTAGCAGATAGAGCCCATAGTAATTTGAAACTTTTTAGTTAAAAGTCTGCTACTTTGTGACTACAGGTGTGACTCACTAGTATATATTTGATGTATGAACTAATTCTTAAAAAGTGACATCAAAGTAACAGATTTTCATCTGTTTATAGTAGTAATATCCAATATGGACTGATTAGACAGTTTCTGATGAAGTAAGAATAATAATTAAGAATGTTATGTAAAAACTAACAGGAACTTTAAAACCAGCAATTAAAGTCAATAAAACTCCCAAACTTGCAAACGTTCTTTTCTCAATTTCAGTTCCACCTAGGAATGTAATTGTGCAGGTAGAACATGTGGCCATTACTGACAGTGTCACATGAAAAACTAAATAATTTATTTTCTTGGAATCATGGAGGTTAAGAAAATAAGAACACTACAGAGTATATAAATTTCATGGTTTCAAATTCCAAATAACAATGTTAACAAAATGTCTGCAATGTCAGATGAATGGCAAAGTACTCTGGTCCTGGGGATGCTCGTGATACTTTCAAATGGACCCATGTCACATGATATGAATGGTTACTTACTGGGTATTCCTGACACCAGTTTGAGGGGTCTGAGTACCCGAATGGCTCTGAGAGTACGGAGGTCCATGTCCATATCTTCATTATAAGGGAACTGTGTAATGAACCTGTGGAAGCAATTACTTCCTATCACTACCACAAACTGCTACTGATACTAAGAACTAATACATGGATACATTAGATCTAGGTCTCAACTAGACTAGACCTATTACTAAACTAGACAAAACTAGGCAAATATAAGCTACTGTTAAAAGAGTTAGCACTAATACTCCATTCATAGCTGCCAACTCCATACCTAAAATTTGCAAACTTGTGGTCAAAGCTGTTAAACCATTTAAGGTAATAAAAGCATGTCATACTGTGCTATCATAACCAGCACCAAGTAGATAAATAAGATTTATTAGCATTGACAAATATTTAATGTTAGATATAGCACATACATATTTTAGTTATAGCTGACAGCAGCTGGCAGAATGAGAAATGGCAGAAGAAACCAAAGTACTCAGAGAAATCCTGTCCCAGTGCCACTTTCTCCAACACAAATTTAGTTGGTCTGGAATCAAACTTGGGTCATGCCACCATAGTGCAAAGCCAGCAACTAATTGCCTGAGCTATGGTAAGGTCCTATTTTAATTAGAAAAATGTCACTTATGAAATAGAGAAAATCTAACACCTCGCCATACTGATAGATTTTAATTACAGAACTGACAAACATGAAAGAGAAAGGAAACTTCAGTTTGTATATGGTAAAATTTACTTGTGTTTTATGTATGCTAAAAATACTCAACTTTGATTTTAGAATTTAAAAATCTAGTTAAAAAATATATTGAATTCAACTTGTACGAATAAGCTAAATTTATGACAAAATTTACATTTCAAAGAGTTTAAAAAGTGAAATATAAAGTATGATTTTCATGGGCGAGCAGATTTGATCACAAAGGACTGCAGGTTACAAATATTACCAATCAAACACACTACTACTAAACACTAACTGACTAAACTAGCAGAGAGCAACAGTGTTGCAATATGGAGTACACTAAAAGCTGCTCACATGCCGCTGACCAATACCAATGTAAATATGCAATTCCTGGAAAGAGGAAAATTAAAATAATAATTAATCATTACTCTATAGATTTGTCTAAAACATTAACTTACAACAATCTTATGGCCTGGTTATTTATGGATAACAAATATTTGCATTGAATGTGCTATGAGCAGGCAGGCATCTAGCTAAGACTAAAATGAGAAAACTGGCCTGGAAATCAAATCTGGGTCGGTATTGAGCGATTTTCATGAGAATGAATGCCAGGCCATAGATTCAGTAGGGAAGCTATTCAATATTAAATGGTTTGATACAATGTTAATTATGTTCATCACTATTCTAGGTATCTGTAATAGCATATGTTATTCAAACTGATACTTGCTGCCATCTCTATCTTCACAAATCCAGGGTATATATTACTTCAGTAAAACAGAACAATGGGTAAATCTTTGCTGGTTACATGTAGGCAGAGGTGAATGCAACACCGATATGGGAGAATTTATATATATATATAATGTAGTAGTAGTAGTCTGTTAATAGATTATTTAATAACTACATTTTTATAGAACAAGCAGGTGGCAACAGATTTAATGGATATTTTTAAAATTCCAATATATGAAATGGAAAAAACCTGAAATTAGTCCTATATATGATATGCATGTTTGTGTTTCGTCTGACAGATTACAGATGAATGAATGAACCTATATTATCACACTGTAGATTCACATCATCAGCATGGACCAACAGCTGATGTGTCCCACTTAATTTCAGTCCAACCTGGTTTTCAAGGACCTTACTAAAGGCATGTTCTAAAGAAGGCATGCCCAGCGCGTTGATCACGGGATGATTTCTGGTCGATCTCATAGGCTTATAAGGACATTATGTGTGAAAAGTGTGTAAATTCACTTGTAATATAATATGATTATATTCAGATTTTGAAGGGAAAGTAGTCTGTGATTTCAATATACAAGTATGTTGCTTTTACAACAAACATCACATGTCATGTTATTTTTACCAATATTTTTGCTTAAAGCGAGGTACAACGATAGGAGGGGGTGGTAGATCACTGGCAGTTTGGACACTAAAGAGTCGATCACAACCTGTTTGAAGTTGGACATGCCTGTTCTAAAGCAAAGTTGAAAAACAGTGGTGATAAAGCATCTCTTTGTTTTCGACCATTCTGGTGAGGAAAATTATTAGTTAAATATTTACCTATATGGACTTTACCATACTTTTCGTTTAAATACATTTCAATCAGCCAAAATAGATTCATGATTACCCCAAACTTGATCAGAATACTGTACAATACTTCCCTCTCGAATGAATCATAGGTTTTCTTGACGTCTATGAATAACGGATGTACTGTCTCATTGTACTCCTATTCCTTTCTCCAATATCTGACAAATGGACAAGATCTGATCAGTAGTTGATCTGTTATGTTGAAACCCACGCTGATGATTCCCAATAATTTCATCTATATATGGACTTAACTTTGAGAGAAGAATATTGGACAAAATTTTGTGTGAAGTTAATAGCAGTGATATCCCATGATAATTACTTCAGTCGATTTTATCACCCTTCTTTTGAACTTTTACAATACTAGACTCCTTCTACTGATCAGGAAATTTTTCCTTACTCTGAATAGTATTAATGAGTTTATGGATCTCAGACCATGATATTTCACCTCCTGCTTGAATAGGTTCTGCCAAAATTTGATCACTACCTGATGATTTATAACTTCCAACTTTGCAACAGCAGATTGAACATCAGAAGGACTAGGATCAGGTACTAACAGCTCAGCTATATGTATTTCTATCTGCCTGATATCACTGACCCTATGTACATTCACTAACTGAGAGAAGTAGTTCTTCCACCTATTCAAAATGTTGTGGGAATCTGCAAGCAGATCACCATTCTCATCATTCACTAATTTACTTCTAGGTTGGTAACCCTTCTTATAGTCATCCATCCCTTTATACAGGTCTCTAATGTTCTTGTTCTTACTGTTTGTTGTAAGCTCATTAATTTTGTCTTTCAGATATTCCCTCTTTTTTTCTTTTCTGAAATGCCTGCTGGTTTCACATCTTATATTGTTCAGATTATCCTCCCTAAATTTGCTTAGATACTGTAACTATTGCAATTTGACTTGTTTCCCTTAATCTCATAATTTTGAGCATCCTTCATCAAATTACAGCTTATTCTTCTTCAATTCATAATAACGTAGACCCTCTTTGGCTGAAATTTTGTTATTCTCTCTGATGGTTTCCAAATGTTCAATTATAATTATATATTGCCTTTCCAATGCTGTGAACCTTTTTAAGATTTTAATATGATACTGCTCTTTTCTGTCTACCTCATTTACTTTCTTGAAATTGAACAGTCTTTATATAAACTCTGTGCAATTTTTGTTAGTATGAATGTATTGGACTTTCTTTTATGAAATTCAAAGGACAGGTTGTTTATCTCCTTGTCTAGAAGACCAGCCTGCTCTCCATCGGATCTACCTTAGTCTGTGAAGCACATGATATTCTGACTCCATAAATAGGAAGGTACTTTTGATTTTAGTGCCTTTCACACCCTTCAGCCCGAAAGCTATTTACCAATTATCCTTTCATTTCTCCTTAAAATATCTACATGCTTTTAAAAAATTGTGAATATTTTAAAAGGTGCCTATAACTTGTAACATACAGGATATACCAGAATTTTCAAGTCAAATGTAAGAAAATTAACAATTGGGATTCTTTTTAAGAATTTTAAAAATAAGTATAATCTAATTATCCAGTCTTGTTATTGAGAATTAATCAAAATTCAGTTAAACCCAGATCTTCCCCATTTAAATTTTAAAATATAATTCATGTACAGACATGCCTAATCCAATGCAAAACCCTTTGTATTAGCAATTCACAAATTCGAGACTCTTCCAAATTGAATAAAAACAAATTACAATTTCCTTAATGACACATGGGAGAGGACATCAAAATTATAATTTATATTTTGGAAATAAAAACAAATGCAAACAATCATCTCCTATCCTTTAATGATCTAAAAATCAATGGCCATGATGCAGTTTTCATTGTGGTAACTGTTACACACGTGTAATAATAAACCTCTAAAAGATGTCTGAATACCCAGTTTCGTTAAAGAGAGTGTGAAGTAACACACAGTTTATCCAATATTTCAAAAACCTGTACAAATCTCAAAATTTTTAATCTCTGAATTCCAGAAATTGGCATTTGATGGATAAGTATTTTGAACCTCATATAATCGTTTTTATATTACATCTGCTAGAAATTCTTGCAGTAATAAGCAAAATTGTTATGCTTCAGGAGGGAGGTATATTTCTGTAGCGGGATCCAAATGAAATTTAATAATTTTATTTAATCTGAAAGTCATCCAGACTGAAAATCCTGAACATGTTGATATTGAACAGCCCCCTCCACATACTAGTAAACAAAGTTAAAAGTTAATATCAATGTCAACAACCATTCTCTCCATACAGCAGCCACAACAACTCATACAATCACTAGCCAGTACTGAGTTAAATGTCAACAGTAGGCTAGAGCTGACAGGGACACACTACGCAGACAGCATCACTGCAAAGTGACATGACAATCTTGTAAAACTGGAAGTAGAAACAGGAGTCCATAAATGTTGTTTTTACATCACCATTCTTTATAGACAAATAAATTATAGATAAAGAAATATGCACACTTAATCACAGAACTTTCTGTTTTGGAATACTAGAACCAATATATAGATTACAGCTATTCCTGCAAGTGAATTTATTCTCAGTTGCATACTATGGTACCTAATAAATTTCTGTACAAGATTAATTTAACAATTACAATTTAACTGATTTCATTATTGTGCCAAAACGTAGTGCTGCTTTCAGCATTAAGTTATAGGGATATATATTAATAAAATTTAACATTTTTTGTAAAATGGATGACATCTGAAATTCACTTTCGGTGAACATCAATATGAAAGTCACAGATGTACACAATTTATGCAAAAAATTATCCTTTTTCTACAGCATGAAGTAAATTTAAAATTTTATGAAACAATATTTATGGAAGGTCCTTGTCATCAACATCTATACGCCAAGTCTATGTCTAAGACAAAAATACAAATATTATGGATAATTAAATACTCCATCTAGCTTTGTGGACTGCACCTAAGTTAAGTAAAACACATAAAATATAAGTGATAGGGTTCATTCCAATGATAAACGCAACAACATGATAATAATAATGATAATACGGCAACATCTGACTAGGTCTAGAGGGGAAAGAGACTGATGTTGAGTTGGTGCGCTCACTGAAGCTGCTACCAACTTACTTGGGATTCTTGAAACCAATTTCAGCGGTCTCAATACACGGAAAGAACGAAGCATCCGCAAATCCAAATCCACATTTGACTCGAAGAATAATGTCATGGACCTAAATATACACATATTATTTCTATATCTGACATATAAAATTATAACAGAACGAGAATGAATTCAATTCTCATATTAAATGCTGAACAAATGCTTGATATATGTTATAATACAAGCAACGATAATATCAGGGACTCGAATAACACATCTAGGTTTAGAATGAAACATTTATAATGCTTCTGAATTATACTACATAAGCAGTAATTTCAAAACGAATATTATTACACTTAGAGAAAGTGTAGTTTTAAAAGCTCAAACACAGAATAAAATTTCAAGAGAGTTTAAAAAGTCTGAATCTCTCAATCATTATGATGTAATGAATTAAAGATAAAGGAATGAATAAGTATTAGATCAAATTAAAGAGAAAGCTAACAGTGATTTTTTGTGAACAGTTACTCACCCTGTGACAACTACAACAAAATCCATCATATTCCAAATGTTGCGTAGATACGATCTAGGATGAAGTACAAAACCTAGTGCTAAGATCTTTAGGGACGCTTCTACACAGAAAATACCGAGGAAATAGACCTCTGTTGTTTCCTGAAATATAAGAAAAATAATCCCTTAGGTATCCAATACACATAAATATAGAGAAATTAAGTATCAGTCACAGAGAATACTTGGAAACAGCTGTAATATTTACAGAATGAAATATGTTTTCAGCATGAGAAACAAGACCTTAGAGAACTAGATTTGAAGATTGGAGATGGATGGAACTGACCAAGAATCATAGCCAATTGTTGCCTTTGTTATTGGCAGTGTTGAATCTTTGGGTTCCATTACGAGAGAGGTGGGTAACAGGTTGCTCCTGGCAAACAAAATTTTAGTGCTCGAAGGGAATAAAAACACAATCAGTCAAAAAATCAATACGAAAAATGTGTATGTGTAGTGCAAGTAGGTTATTAATGAAGCTTTCAGTATTGAGATTATATGACATCGGGTAACAAATATGGCAGTATCTTACCAATAATGTTGTTTGCTCCATTATTTTATAAGTACCAATACTACCTAATGATGAACTTCCTTCTTTAGTCTCTAAAACTGCATTAAATTTCACGGTAGAGTACAGTTCTGCTTATAGTGATATGGCATGAAGACTTGTGAAAAAGTTCAGGTAAATCTCCACTCATTCTCACTGTCGGCCCCCGATGAAGGTTAATAAGCAGCTTAACGTTTCAGTCACTTTAGCATAGGGAAAGAGACCCCGATGTCCATTGGAGAGACCATCTGGGTGGTGTGGTAAAAATAAAAATTATACTCTGCCGGGAATCAAACTTCGGCCGTCTAGCAGCCAGCTTCTTCAATGAATGAGCTGTCCAGACCACATTCTACGAAAAACGGGCTGTGAACTTCAAAAGAATTTTCCTTTATTTTACCTACCATTTGAATGACGGTAGTTCTAAGCTTTGTCACGATAAATGGATCTTTCTCATAAAGACAGCATTTTATTTTTAGGAGCGTTCGTAACCCTGTGGAGTGCCTGTTATTTTCGCGTAGTCCATCCATTCTCAGTACCCATGAAACAACTTGAGATCTGTTGGACGGATTTTAATAAAATTTGATATTTGGGAATTTTACAAAAAAAAAATCGTAAGAAATTTTAATTTTAATTGAAATCTGACAAGTTTAATTACCACTTTACGCAAAGACCCACACACATTTCTGCACATGACTCGCTATATATCTGTCGGAAACAATATGTTTCGAACAAAGGTTGTAGAGAAAAATTAACGATATTGTATATCCAACATACTTTCCCCGAAATACGGTTTTCATGATAACCAAAGGAAGGTGATTATTAGGAGTGCTTCGAAATTACCCCCGGAATATACTAGCAGGTGGGTGGAGGAGGACGACGACGAAAGGAAATTGCAATTAAGAGAAAACCGAAAGAAAATATTTGCTGAGTTCATAGTAGGTCAATTAAAAACAAAATTTGGGTTTTATTTTTTTTTAATATTAAACAATTTGTATATATTTAGTCTTCGGTCATAGTCCGTAATGACAGCGAACTGACTAATGACTGTTTTTTCATCCACTAGCCTTTGGCTTCTTGCCTGTTTAAGCAAGTACCATCATGTAGTAGTGAACAGATGAATGTGAATCTAATGTTTGCTCATTACGACAGATGAGCTTATAGTAGTGTTAACTGTCGGATGTTTGAATATATGAAAGAATATTATTAATTTAATTAAAAGCAACTCATTGTACTAAAATTGCGCACAAAATGAAAACATTTTCCATTAAGGTAAATAAGTTCTCTTTGAAATGTTTTCTATTTACTGTATTCTTAACAAGATTAAAATAAATATACTCAGGAAATGAGAATTAACTAACATTCTGGCAGCAGAATATTCTCATTACTAATATCAAAGCTCGGGCCGCGCCATAGCTCAAGCGGTTAGTCGCTGACTTCCCACTGCGGCAGCCCGGGTTCGATCCCGGATCTGGTCAAATTGGATTTCTGGTGGATAAAGTGGTGCTGGGGCAGGTTCTCTCCGAGTACTTCGGTTTCCCCTGCCAATCTTCATTCCACCAATTGCTCCACAATCACTCCCACCTATCATCTGGGGCTGGTACAAAGGGCCAGAAGTGGCCGCAGTACAAGGGACTTAGTTCCACCCCACTAGCAATAAAAAAAATATCAAAACTCAGCACTGGGCACGAAGCTGAGCCAATCTCAGCACCCTAACCCTCCTCACGACCTGTTTACTTAAGATCAGTCTTCACATTTAACCAACCCTCTAGCAGCAAAACCCAGAGGTCCAACACGGCTAATGCCAGAGCCAAACATTGAACATATCACGAACCAGTTAAGTCCACCTTCTCTCACAAGCGATCTCCCTGGGATTCATCTTCATTTTATCTCGCACCATCTTCTCCTTCTTCCAAAGCCCATTTTCCAAGATACTTCGGGCCACCAAAATTATTCTCTCTGAACCCCTTGTCTCTCGGTCCTAGCCACATGCCCAGCCCATCACAGAATATATTTCAGTGCCTTCGTGGTATTGGCAGATATGTAGAAATCTCTAAGTTCCTTGTCGTGAAATTATCAGTAGTTTATTTAACGACGCTATCAGTATTGTGACCGCCTCTGTAGTCTAGTGGTCAGAGTTTCTAGCTACAGATCCAGAGGTCCCGGGTTCGATTTCCGGCTCTACCAGATCTTCTGAGAAACAGTGGGTCTGGAACGGGGTCCACTCAGCCTCGTGAGGATAACTGAGGATATGGCGGCTCCAGTCTAGAAAATCGAGATTAACGGCCGTGGTGATGCGTTGCGCTGACCACGCGACACCACCTATCCGATGAAGTTGGCACTAACTTCGCCGAAAACAAGGGTCGCTCGGTCGGTATAGTTTGCTTGAGGACTACAGGCCACGGAGTCAGTATCTGGGACTATATAGCGCCGAATTGTAGGATGATCAGTGAATACTAATTTGGAATGAATGTGGAAGAAAGCGATGTTGGCCAGTTTCAAATTATTATGTCGGCATTTTACTGGAGGGACTGGAGAAAATAAATCTCAGGATCGTCGTTCCGGCTGAGATTCAAACCAGGTACCTCCCAAACATGTCAGAAGCTTTACCGTTTGAGCTGACTTGCTCAGTATCCTGTTGCGTATGGTATTCAAATCTGTTCAAGGTACAAAAAGATGCCATGATTCGGGAAAGGCGACACCTTAAAAACTGCGTCCTCCCAACTGTTTTATACGTATGAGAGTGGCTGCAGCACTTTGTCGCTTTTGTGGAACATTTCTCCTTATATCTCTTGTTAAATCTGCGGCTTATTTCGGTAACGGGGCAGGAGTGAACGACCCAAGTGCCTCAAACCTATTTTCCACTGTAATCTGCGATGGTGTATCACACAATTTAGTTCATTTATTGTTGAGTCATTTGTGCATCCAAGATCCAATCAAATACACTGCCATTATTTGTCGCCTCTGCTGATTTATAATTAATGTCTTCAACGTCTTACAAGAGATCTATACTTAACGTCAATCACGAACCATGCTAGTAGCCGGAATTCCTCGGATTAAAATAATATTGCAGTTTATATTCATAAAGAGGGCTTAAGATATTTACTGAATAATTGCATTAATTATTAAAAGTATACCCCCGGAAAGCTGTGATTAGAAGCAGTGTGGGGTGAATTTTAATTTAAATGACAATTCAGAGCCATTTTCACTAGGGAGCTCAATATTTAAAAGTAATGCAATGAAACGACAAAAAATATATTAAAAAATCAAAACAAATGAAATTGTAATGGAATATGCGTTGAAATTACGAAGGCATATGTGCGAAATGACGTCCTATATAATCTTGGATCGCTGTTCTGCTGCAAATTAGTTTCGGAACTTCTGGATGGATTTTAATAAAATTTGGCAATGGAGGTCTAAATTGAAAATCTTTATAAATGAGTTTAACTTTATTCATTATGGTCCGTCACACTAGTTCATTATTATAAAATAATTTGACAATACCGTCCAGTGTGACTTAGTACATATTTGTTTATATAGTGCCTTTACATGTTTCGATCAGTTGTGACCATCTTCAGAAGGCAATATACAACATGTTTAGGAACTCTCATTATGTACATCGTAATACATATGCTTAAAATTTCGTAGAAAAATTTTAAATATTAAAGTTTAAATGTGTTTAAGCTAATAATATATAATTAATATTCTTAATAATTAAAAACTTTAACCACTGAGGTTTGTGTATCCGTGCCTCTTTTGTAAAAACGGGAGATCGGGGTGTTACTTGCCGTCCTCTGGGGTCCTGGTAGCGTTGTTTCCCTCTTTTTTATATGATTCGTTAAGGATCTGTGTTTTTGTACAGTTGTTTCTCCTTTAGTTGAGTACTGAGACACTACACTATAAATTTAATTTCTGTTCCTCTCATTAAAATATACATGTAACACGAAGCTCAAGCCAAACTTCTTCGACCTCCTCCAAATCAGCTCTTTTTTCGAAACAATTTGAGGTAATTATAGATTTCACTGAGGCTTGTAACTTCAACGTGAAACATTTTTCTCTATGGTGAATATTTAACGAAATACAAAGAAAAAATATCTATTTCAGTGTGATAAGCCATACCTTATATGTTTAGCGTTTAAGCAATATATTTACATTTTAATGAATGTCTTATTTATTTAAAGGGGGCACGCGGCAAAGTAGTTGGTTGGGGCGCTATGCTACAAGCCGGAAGGTCGTGGGTTCAAGTCCCGATGAGGTCATTGGATTTTTTCAATTGACCTAATCCTTCCAGTCGCACTATGGCCCTGGGGTCGACTCAGCCTCTAACAAAATAGAGTACCAGGAATATTCTTGGGGGTAAAGCGCGGTCGGCGCGTAAGGCTGACAACCTTGCCGCCATCTATGAGCCGTTTGTCTAGAAAATGCGAGAACCTAAACATCTCACAACCCTATGGGCCTCCACGGCCTGTTACAGGGATACCTTTACTTTTTACTTTTACTTATTTATTTAATTATTTATTCTGAATTTTTATCGACGCTTTCAGCTGTTATGACTTAAAGTGTCGAATGACTGTATTACGAGGGGCGTTCAAGTTCTAAGGTCTCCGATTTTTTTTTCTCAGGACTGGGAGCAGATAGACACATGCGGTTTTGTTTAAAATACGTGTGCACTCTTTGTGAATGCGTGACAGAGATGGCAGAACTCTATGGCACACAGAACTCTAGTGGTAGCGGCGAGTGTGAGGAGTGTTTTTGATACTTAAAATGGCGACGTTTTCGTTACACAAACAGCAAGTG
>NW_019721760.1:346688-376897 GCF_002891405.2 Cryptotermes secundus | reverse complement strand
ACAGAGGCGTTCGCAGCGGCCATGAAATCATGGCGTCGACGTTGTGAAAAATGTGTACTGCTGCAGGGAGATTACGTTGAAAAGTGACAGAAGTTTCCAATTTTTTGTATGATTATTGTGTGAGGAAAAAAATCTGAGACCTTAGAACTTGAACGCACAACGTAGTGGTCGGTAATAAATTCTAAAAGAAGAAGAGGACGTGGCTTAAGTTAAGATCTCTCTCGACATTCTCTTGTAGCATACACGCATATGGTCTCTGGCCAGAGATTTGAATACGTGATCTCTCGATTAAGAAACAGAAATAATATTAACTATGCTACAAGCCGGAAGGTCGCGGGATCGAATCCCGATGAGGTGGACTTTTTCAGTTTACCTAATTCTTCTAGCCGCACACTGACCCTGGGGTCGACTCAGTCTCTAACAGAAATAAGTACCAGGAATATTCTTGGGGATGAAGGGAGGCCAGCGTGTAAGGCTGACAACCTTGCCGCCATCCATGAGCCGACTGTCTAGAAATTGTGGGAACCTCGACGTCTCACAACACTATGGGCCTCCAAACCCTGTTACAGGGATAGCTTTACTTCATTCACTTCTAAAAAGTTTTTCACTATATGTTTCGACCAATGTGTCCATCATCAGGCATTGAAATTAATGTTGGGAGAGACGGCTGTCTTCTGTTTCATCTGACACTACGAAACAGAAATGTTAATCACTCGATAGAGACGTTCAGTTTTAATTAATGAATCTGAATATACAATACATACGTGGACGCTAGAACACGTGAGGTACGCAAACTATCAAGGATGAAAGTTGAGAAAATGAGCACTCGACTGGCTTGTTTTTCTCTACATAGCCGAATTCCATATTCCTTCAATTTCCCGGTACTTACCAGTTTCTGAGCCAGAATGGTCTTGTCTTTGCACGGTAGATGCTCTTCCAGCGCCAACACCACGCAGTTGGCAATGATGGTAAGGAGCACTGCGTATTCAAACGGAGTGAACTACTGTTAAAGAAACATATTAGAATAACATCGCTGCAAAAGTTTAAAGATAAAAAATATCAACAGCCACAATTACAAAAACAGGCCTTTGTGATTAGAAGTTAGAGTTAAGTAATAAAACATAAAGTTAAGAGGATATTGGCATTCGTTGTCCGTCATGTTCGGTATTAGCAGGAACAAATACTGACATCGAAAAAGAGCAAGTGCAGAAGCTATTGGTTTTAGGATGGAAATCTCTGAAAATCTGTCAGTCCTTCTGCTGCATTCGAGTGCAACTGAGCTTTATTCCCCATACTTTCACCCATGAGAAAAGAGTTAGGGCTATGACAGCAAAGAGCAACACTAAGCGGCCACTCATCAACAGAGCACGATTTAAATCAAATTAATTCACACTTCAGAGATCTAAACAGACTTACATATTTATCTTTGGGCAGGTTCGTGCACTTTATAACAACTAAAACAACATTAACAATAATGATTATGATGACGAAGATAAAGTAAGATAATAAAGTTGTTCTTGTGCTTAACGAATTGAGCACTACGTCATTAAGACCTATTGGGAGAGGAAGTATAGACCCACGTATTCTTGACCTCGGCACTAGTTGGAGGTGAGTGACGAGCTTCATGCCTAGGGCTCCCTACCCTCAAGTAAAAGCCCTCTTTACCTACTAGAGCGGAGGTTACCAATCGATGCTACATAATCAGAGCTACTGGCAGGGTTTCTAAATAAATAATAAATAGACAAATAAATAAACAAGATCTGTACTGCAAGAAACCAAAGGAGCTCTGTCTATTCGGAACACCTGATGCTCGCTCCGTTTCTCTTGTAGGTTTATGCCTTAATACAAGTCAAGGTGAAAGTTATTCTCCGATAAAATAAAGGTGATGATGAAAGGGGAGGAAGAGGAGAGGAGGAGGACGATATTTCGGTGCTGTCGACAGAGAAATCAGGAAGTAAGGTGAGTTACTCCGTTGTTGAAGGAAACCGCGCGTTCTTCGCGTGTAGAATGGGTTGTCTACTATGCCCCCTTGCATACCGGAAGGTACAAGTTGCTGGAATTCATGAAAGAACGTCTCCCNCCCCCCCCCCTTCGCTGTCCGTCTCAGTCTCCTGAATGCTGCGAGAATGTTGTGCAATTAAAACAAACCTCCAGCAACGAAAAAAGAAAAGTGTGTGTGTGGGAGGGTGGGCTTTGATTTGTAGAAACCGAGTCCTAGATCTTGGCTAGTGAAGACTGAAATCCAATGATTCAGAGTTCTGTTCGACAACAATTTATTGACGTACTGTACAGAGCCTTTGTTACAGCCGGGATAGCGTAGTGTGGCAGAGCGACGGGCCACGGGCTGAACGGCCGAGGGGTCGAGTTCAAGCCTTGGTAGAGTCTAGAATTTTCTTTTCTCCACGTAATCAAGACTGGTTCCAGGGCCCAGCCTCCTATTCAATGGTTACGGGGGGGGGGGGCTCTTTCCCCGGGTTTAAAAAGGGCTGGGCGTGAAGCTGATCATTCACCCCCAACTCAAGATTACGTGGATCTATACATTCACTCCCCAATACGTCTTCATGGCGTAGTGCTTAGTTCAGTATAAGGACAATTTTACCTTGCAGAGCCTTTGTTGATAACACACAAATTACTCCTATAGACACCTAGAAAAATTGTAATCAATTTCAAGGCTTCACATGCAGTTCTTTATGATAAACTTCGATGTTATTTTGGGCCTTATGACTTTGCCTCTCACTCGATTTCCCCTTTAACTTCTGTACGAATGACTCAAGTTAATTTAGCCCTTTAAGGTAAGTTAGGATTACAGTGACCGCACGGTCTGAGGAGTATATTATCCTTTATACCTAGAGCACGGGGATCATGAGTTTGAATCTCAGTCGAAGCATAAATATATATATATATACTCATTTATTTCGTGTCTGGGTTTCCCTGTGTTGAGAGAGGCCCTGCGATGGATCGATGCCCTTTCCAAAGGACTCACAATTTTCTGAAAGATTCAGATTCTGAAGTTGATTCTGAAACGCAGCAGTCTTGAAGGCCTAATCCGAAAATGTTAAAGAAATAGAACTGTAGTTAAAACAAACCTACGTCTCTAAACTTTTCGGTTAAAATTAGTTTGATCTATTGTCATCTCATCATCATCAATGTCTCTACAACCCTTTTGTTGGGCCCTGACCTCTTCTTCAGTTTCTTAATCCTATACACAGACATTCATGCCTTGGGTGAGATTCGAACCCATGATCCCAGCGTTCAAGCCTAACATTGAGCGACCACTGTAATCGACTTGGTCTATCATACCTAGATTAATTAGAATCTGCCCCGTAGTTTCGGAGCAACTCGCCTGAGGGGAGACATCAATCTAGCAGTAAGGTAAAGTTGTCCATGTTCTTAACTAATTAAGCGCTATGCCATAAAGGCGTGTGGGGGATTGGATGTATACATCCGCATTTTCTTTACCTCAGCAATAACTGGAGGTGAGCGGTCAGCTTCACGCCTCGGCCGCTTTACCCCCGAGGATAAAGTCCTTGGTACCCATTGGATAGGAGGCTGGGTGAGCCCCAGAGCCGGTCTAGACGACGTGGAGGAGAGAAAATTGACCCTACTGGGATTCAAACTCTGACCCTTCGGTCGTCCAGCTCGTAGCCAGTCGCTATACCGAATACGCTAATCCGGCTCTCTGAAGCTAACAGATGTTTTTAAAAAATTTCTCCGTAATCCACCTAAAAATTGTAACCAAAGTTTCTCTTTATATGGATAAGGAATTTCGTTATTAACCGAGAACAGTTTTATTGGTGCTCTAATTACACAGTTCGTCTAACGAAGATGAAAATTTTCGTTCCAAAGGTACTGAGTAGGTCTAATTACGACTAAATAACTCCACTTAAGTTTGAAGTGCACGAGTTCAGGATATCCAAGCAACTTCCATACACAACACAACACCCACAATATATTGGTTTCAGGTTTCCGATTGATTTTCAATGTGACCCATGACCTTAAATGTATTCATTCGTCTATTTCAATATTGTAACTCAGTGAACAATATTAACCAAGGTTTCATTTACCTCCTCGTGTATATATGATGTATATGATTTTAATCTTAAGTTGTATAAATAGATCAAGAACAAATTAATTAATAATGTTAATGAAACAATAAAAATAATAAATAAACAAAAGAGTTAAGGAATGGAAGAGGGACAGAGACGAAGGGGACGGTGGAAAGAAGGAAGAAAGAGAGAAAATTGGAACTATAATTTTAAGGACAAAGTTGGGTTGTAGATATAACTGATTATGAAATTTCGTCTCTCTGTGTATTATATGATTCATCCGGTTCACTGGGATTTATCAAAAATTGCATTCCATACGAATTTATAAATTAGACAGAAGTTCAACAGATGTTAGGATAGTAGTTTAAGAATTTTTTTACACGGTGATTAAAACACACTTTTACGTAAACAATAATGTCCGAAACAATGCTCCGTTGTTCACATGTATCGGAATTAACAGCAGTGGAGTCTAGCATTAGAATGGGAGGATAATATTAATATGGACTTTAAAGAAAACTGTTCCGTTGTGGGGACTCGAATCGTTTGACTAGGGACAGGAAGAAGTGTGAATATGAAGATGGATCTATGTGTCTAATTGCCTGATTAGCTGAGCGACTGCTAGCTTTTCAAGAAGGTGCCTGGCTACAGTTGCTACATGAATATGCAAATAAAGGATATGGCCACTCTATGATGAAGCGAGTGTAACGCCGGATGGCGTTATCCTCACTGAGAAAGAACAGTGAGGTGGGCCCCTTGGCGCCGGCGGGGGGCTGTTGGGGGTGTGGGGCCATGCTGTGGCCGGGGGCGGGCGAGCAGTCACGACCAGACCGCTGCTGTGCTGCCGCCTCCTGCGCTGCTGCCAACCTGCGAAATGAAAACACACAGTTGTAAGAACAAACATACTTCCTACTTACGTACTGACTGGTGACTAAATCAGATACTTCGATAACTAAGGGAACATCAGTACCTTGCCGAGTTAAATGGGTGGGCGGTAATAATCCGGCCCCTTGCACCACGACCTTCAACGATATATTGTGCTTCCCTTTTTGATTAACCCATTATTAATTCTATACTTCGAAGAACGTGTTGAGTTGTTAGTATTCCTGGTTTCCTAGTCTGTAAATACAAAGTTAAGTAGTCTGTCAGAATCCGAAGAATGACGAACTGACTCCCTTCACGTAAATGCTCGGATTGTGATACGAAACGTCTAGAGTAGCTTCCATCCACAATCATCCTAATTCATCATAAGAAGTGACACTCCGGTTGGGAGTATATAACTTACACAGATTAGAAAGCGTATTTAAACAAAACGTGAAACATATAAATCTAGAAGGTGTAATTACAGTTGTAGTGAAATCAACCTTTACATAGAATTAAGCAAAGGCTATTC
Organism: Cryptotermes secundus; assembly: GCF_002891405.2. Classification (NCBI taxonomy): domain Eukaryota; kingdom Metazoa; phylum Arthropoda; class Insecta; order Blattodea; family Kalotermitidae; genus Cryptotermes; species Cryptotermes secundus. The sequence goes on along the minus strand of NW_019721760.1, from coordinate 371,461 downwards.
TCTTCCAACGTAGTTAAAGAAACTTATCTGGTCAGAAAAAAGAAACTATATTTACCTTTAGCATTGATATTATTTGCTTCCGCCATAAGCCACACACTGTTGAGAGGGTAAAGGTAAAATTTAAAGCTAACCCTGTAAGAGGCCGCGGAGACCCATAGGATTGTGAGACGTCGAGGCTCCCACATTTTCTAGAAAATCGGATCACAGATGGCGGTAAGATTGTCAGCCTTACGCGCCACCCGCCCTTTATCCCCAAGGAAGATTCCTGATACTCATTCCTGTTAGAGGCTGAGTCGAACCCAAGACCATAGTGCCCCTGGAAGAATTAGGCAAAGTGAAAAATCCAATGACTTCCTCAGGAATCGACCAGGCGACCTTCCGGATTGTGGCATACTGTCTCAACCAAACTATGCTACCGCGTGCCCCGAACTCCGCTAAAGAGTCTATTAATTTTTCATTTAATCTGCGCCTCGCCATCTTCACGAATTGAGGCTACACAATGCAACTAACAACTGATGCCCAGCCGGGATGCGTTTCAAATATTATAGTTAAGTTTCATTTCATCGTAGCTTTCCTACTCTACAAGGAAAGGCGACTTTCTGTATGAAGCACAGCGCAACATGAATAATGCGAACTAATTAAAGCATCTGTGTTTGGACTAACCAATTGTTCGCGTTAATGGCTTTCAAATAAAAAAATCGAATTTGTTAGTAAAATTATACACTCAAAAGTTTTATAAACACTTTTGTATGGAGACCAATACAAGAACCTGGCTTGGGGCAAACGTAACCGGGTTTCATCACGTAGAGAAGCGGGTCCGCTAACACACGCTCGTGTTTCGTGTTTCATTTTTTTTTTCCTGTGGCGCTACAGCCGCAATTTGGGCATAGGCCTACCTCCATGAAACTCTCCGTTTCACTTCGGTTTACTACATTTTAAACATTCCGTAGGACTCTTTGGGAGGGTGATCAGCTCGTCGCAAGGCCTATACCTGTACACAAACACAGAAAAACGCACACAAACATCCATGTCCTGAGTGGGATTCGAACCCACGATCCCGGCTTCCGAGCGAGCGAAGACAGTGCATGCCTTAGACCGCTCGGCTACCGTGACCGGCGAATTCAGTTTTACTACAAGGAAATACAGTAGTTAAGATTATATTTGTAAAATTTTGGAAGTGCACATTATTTTTTGTGCTGCCTGAGTCGGTTTGGACTACTGGGAGTTCGAAATACTGAGGTTTCACTGTACAAGGGCCCATGTGATCTCTCCCTTTTTATAGTTTTTAATAAACTGACTAGTTTAAGTAGAACCTTAAATTATTTTTTTTAATTCGCATAGTGGGGGGTGGAGTCTAACTGGGTCCACTCGGCACGGCGGCCACTGATTGGCGTATTGTATAGCCTGCCCCGGGTGATTATGATGTTGGAGAAATTCGTGGAATGAAGATTGGCAGGGGAAACCGAAGTATTCGGAGACAACCCGCCCCAGCGAGACTTTGTCCACCACAAACTCCACTTGAACAGACCCGGGATTGAACCCGGGCCGCCGCAGTGGGAAGCCAGCAACTAACAGCTTGAACTATGGCGCGGTCTAAGTAGAATCTTATGTTCACATAATATTATTGGAGATCGAGTTATGGTGGACTTTTGAGTTTTCTACCAACAAAAGCCGTAATACCAACTTGATGACCACGAAAACTTGGAGGTAAGAGCATTATCATTATTATTATTATTATTATTATTATTGACTCCTGTTGCTCCCTCAGGAGCATAGGACATCTGTGCAACGCCGTTTCATTTCGGTTTCTTAATCTTATAGACAGTCAGTCCTTGGACGGGGGATCAGCTAATCGCAAGGCCGACACCTATACAAGACAACAGAAACACAGAATAAAGGCAAACAGACATCCATGACTTCAGTGGGACTCGAAACATGATCTCAATGATTGAGAGAGCGAAGATATTTCATGCCTTAGACCGCGCGACCACTGTGACCGGCAGGAGCAATATTAGCTACCCTCAACAGAGACTGAACGTATTTTCTGCGGTAACATAATTTAGAATAATATTCAAATATTTGTTACAGCTTCTTCTAAAATGTAAAAGAATATGGCGGCCTCGGTGAGGGTTTAACGTTACAAAATGTGCGACTTTTCCAGATATGAAACAAAGAAGTGGCTTGAGGAATATTCAGCATTGGATAAGCTGTTTCCAGCTCGACACCTGACATCTATAGTTCATGTCACGAATTTCTTTTTGTAACAGCAGCAGTGCTGGAGAAATGTAACAAAGTGATTTAGACCTCATGTAAAGTGTAGCATCTATTTGATTAATCCCAAATTCAAATTAAAAATTCCAGGGTCAGGTGGTAGCGTAGTTGGTTGAGGCACTAAGCTACAACCCTGAGGGTTGCGGGTTCAATTCTCGATGAGGTAATTACATTTTTCGATTGGCCTAATGCTTCCAGCCTCACTGTGGCCCTGGGGTCGACTCAGCCTCTAACGGAAATGAGTACTAGGAATCTTCCTGGGGTTAAAGGGTAGCAGGCGCGTAAGGCTGACAACCTCACCGCCATTTGTGAGCAGATTATCCAGATAATGTGGGAAACTCGACGTCTCACATCCTTACAGGTCTCCATGGCCTGTTACGGGGATAGCTTTACCTTTATCTTTGGCCAACCTTCCACCAGAATCAGTTCAGTTAGTTTCGGAGATGAAACATGCGGACAGGCATAAGCTTCCGATTACGTTCGTACGTTATTATCTGAACATGGTTGACACTATGCAAAATGAAAGTGGAAAGTTCTACCGTCGCACACTCGAGCTATTCTATAAAAGAATGAAAAGCCATGCTGAAACCAGTTTCAGCTTCATCCGCTTACCCTAACTGCGTTATCTAAGCTAATAATATGACGTATGATACAATTTAATAGTATAATTAATTAGTTTCCCTAGTTAAACTTAAAAATTAATATTTATTATTTTTATTGCTAGTGGGGTGGGATTAAGTCCCTTGTACTGCGGCCACTTCTGGCCCTATTGTACCAGCCCCAGATGATAGGTGAGGGTGATTGTGGAGCAATTGGTGGAATGAAGATTGGCAGGGGAAACCAAAGTACTCGGAAAAAACCTGCCCCACCCCCAGTTTGTCCACCACAAATCCCACTTGACCAGACCCGGGATCGAACCCGGGCCGCCGCGGTGGGAAGCCAGCGACTAACCGCTTGAGCTATGGCGCGGCCCTAAATTAATATTTAAGTGGAATTGGGACTAGAATAAATTTACCCGCGAATCGCCGTTGTATTAGGCAACTTCTCCAACTCTCCTGTAGGAGTGAAGCGTGCATAGAATTGGCAGGCGCTATCGGTAACTATTGATTACAGAGATCTGTAAATTTCTCGACATTCATTTCCACCGTGCTCATCCAGTAGCTGAGGAAACCCTTCGTGTATCCATCATTGTTTAACGACAAAAAGGCAAAGTTGTCCCTGTGCTTAAATTAATCACTATGCCATGAAGACATGGGCGAGTAGATTATAGCTCCAACATTCTTGACGTAAGCATTAGACAAATGTTAGCGGTTAGCTTCATTCTCCGGCCACTTTAACCCCTGGGAAATGACCCCTGAACTCATTGGTTAAGAGGTTGGGTGGGCCCCAGAACCAGTCTGGACAACTTGAACGAGATAAATCGTGCCCTTTAATGATAGTAAATTATAAACTGATTGACTGCAGTCATTTGGGGGGTGGACGACTAGAAATCGGACACATTCACGTAGTTCCAATAAAGCGGTGTACTCCGACGAAGTACACCTACATAGAGCTATCTACCTAAGTCTGCACGTAATATAAGTGAATATAAACACAACAGTGTCATAACATTCTAAAGAGTAGGCCTATGTTTGAAGATTCTGTGCATTTTACAGTTATTTATTTTCAGTTTTATTCACGCAGTTTTCGTAAACGTTTAAATGTTTGCATGGTTATCGTCACTCGTCACATTTCATTCATCTGTTTCGTTATTAATAAAACATGTTTCAACCTTAAATGACCATCCTCAGTTATATTACGCCTCGTAATTTGTTTCACTATATCGTCCTCCAGCTACACACAGCACAATAAAGATAGTCACGGAAAGACGAAACATGTTTTATTACTGATGGTGAGATCAAGTGATTGAAATATGACAGTAAAGCAAAACCCAGGCAGCAACTGGAACATTTACGAAAGATGCATCAATAAGACTGAAAACAAATAATTAATTAATGAAACAGAAAGCTAAAGGATGACCGCATGTGCTTTCCGTTCGAATTCACCTTTTGATTCCCGTTAATTGAGGGATAAGAAGACGAGGAAGAAGACGTAAAAAGATGCTGGATGACCTTGGGGACAGAAGAGGATACTTTCATTTGAAGGAGAAAGCTCTAGATCGCATTAAGTGGAGGAATTGTTTTGGAAGAGACTGTGGACCTGTCGTCTGACAGATTACTATTGATGATGATGATGATGATGATGATGATGATGATGAATTGAGGGATATGCTACTTACGGGTATAGAAAGGTATTGGATTTTCGAAATATTTTGATATTTACTGCTATATGAAAATACTGACTTTTCTATAAATTATATTCAACTGTTCTCTTTAACCAGTTATGTAAGTTAAATATCCATATTCAGTAGAAACTGACGCCCTCGCAAGCAGTGGTTATGAAGAGTACTATCTGCTTGGATATAACGCCGTGTAGTCAGTTAAAAGTCAACCGACGTTTCGGAGGATCATATTTCCTCCTTATTCAGGGTCGATAAAAGCACAGCAAATATCCAGCTTGAAAGAAAGTTGAAGGGTGCTTGCCGACTGTTTTTACTCTCGTCTGGCTTGTCTTACTTTTTACCCTGAAGATTGAGGCGATATATTCCTCCGAAACGTCGGTTGACTTTCAACTGTCTGCACTTCGTTATATGCCAGAAGATAGTACTCCTCATCCATTTTCCGCACTGTGAGATGTACGAATAAGTCTGACTTGTGGCGCTGAGAAAGCATATATGTGTCTCGTTCGAGCTTTACTTTCGCGGCGTCTTCCGTCTCCACGACAGCTACTGTGAATGGGGACGTTGCTAAGCGACAAGGAGGCGATGACATGAAATAGAAAGGTCATGGCTCCGCGAGGTTGTAAAAACCGCAAAGCCTAGTTAGTGCTTCTCTTCGCCAAATATAATTAGAACAATCAGGTCAAGGAAGATGAGATGAGCGTGGCATGTAGCACGCATGAATAGAAGATGAATACACAGAGGGTTGTGGTAGAAAAGCCAGAAGAAAATAAACGCCCAGAAGACCTAGATGTAGGTGGGAAAATAATATCGAGATGGGGCTGCGTGGAGTGGATTCATCTGGCTCAATACAGGGACCAGTTGAATGTTCTTGTGAACATGGTAATGAACCTTCGGGTTACATAAAACTTTGGGAAATTGTTGAGTAGCTGCACAGCTGGCAGTTTCTCAAGAAGGACTCAAAGGAGTTAGCTATTAGTTACTAGTGATTTCGACGCTTGGTGGCAACGAGTTTGTTCTTTGTGTCTACAGTCTACACGTTCTTTTTTCTATACAGCAAGAAATTAAAGAGGCCAGTAGGTCTCTTATGTCCTTTTCTCCGTCAATACTCTGTAGTTTCCGCAATATAGTTGGGTAACAAAACGTTGAAACCTGAAAGCAACCTAAATAACATTTAAGATTACAGTTTCTACTTCACAGAAAACAAACTGCATCTAAAATACAAGAACCAATGGGGTAACAATGTTTAAGAAATACAGTGTGTGTTTCTTTTTTCTGAGAATCAGACGAAACACATCAATATATTATCTGTGCACAATGCAAAGTCTCCTTTTTAATGCTGAAGTAGGTGGGACGTATAGTGAACGCTGTGCATTAAAGAGTTACAATAGATTAAGGTCATTCACTACATGTCCTTTTAAATTCATCATTAATAAAAATTGTATCTTCAAACGCTTTATAACTTATGAAGTTTAAAAGAAGTTTCGTTAAATAGACGTCAAAGAATCAATCCATCTACACAGGTGCCCACCCTAATGTATATTCATGAGACTAGCTTGCATGACATTTCTTTTCCGTTTCGAGCACCCAAAAGCTGTCGCCACTGAAATAAAAAATTATATACCCGAGCTTAACGTCCAGCCCACCATTATCGCTTCAGTTTTAAGCTAACAAGGAAAGGTAACCCATATATCACGGGACGCGCGCGCAACGGGAGAGTTGAAGATTGTATCGGCGCGTTGCTAGGCGACAAATCTGTGAACGCTTGGATAACGCAACAGGAAGTGCGAGTGACGTCATATATCTCCACTCATCCCGTTACTACGCAGCGATCGGTAAACGCCCCTCCCCACTAGGCTCTGACGTCACGCAATAGTGGAGTCCGTGCAGCGACCGTTGCTAGGCAATCGGTTGGTAAACACGTCTAACAATATAGGCCTGTTTTCTGTGTGTTCCGCGAAAGGCTTATGTAAGAGGGTTCAATGCACCAGACAGTTCAGTTGAAATTTAGCAGCTGCCAGAAGACAGTTAAGTCTGGAAGTGACTATAGCAGAAGAAGTAATTGGGACATTGAAATTGTGAATTGTGTAAGTGTGGCTAAAAGTGTGCAATAAATTCGTTAGATCCAAGACCGACATGAAATTATTTTTCGCGTCACACAGCCAACATATGACAATATACGTGGTAGTCATTCAGTTCGTGGAATGTGGTTTTATCGCGTCATATTAGAAGGTATTTAATACACTTACGCAGATCCACATCGGCTCTAAAAAATAGTTACCGTTGGCCGCTATGCAAACCTGCCAACGTTGATATAGCTGTCGAAAACATTGCTGAAACATATTGACAGTAAATTCCCGTACGACGCTTTGCGGCCATTCCACGAACTTAATGACTGTGGTAGTATATATATATATCCTCCTTAGTTAATAAGATAGGGACGGGCAAACACCGGCCCAAGGGCTTGTTCGGGACTGACACCATATCAGATAGGTGTTCAGGAACCTACTAAATTGCAACATAAGAAGCTATAAATATTTATTCTCTCTAAACTCGTGGTTAAATAAAATTAGTTAGTCAAGGAAAATAACATATCTCGACAATATTTTGTTCAGGGTAAATAATTTTATCTCATATTAGTTACGTTCTCTTAACTTTCTCTACACGCGAATGGAAGATTTATATTTTACATGGATATAGACATATGGCCTGTATAGCCTAATTAACCTTGTCACATGACCTGCTAGACAAATAAATTGTTCGTCCCTGTAATAACAAAAATTGTGTCCTTATTTAATCCTTTCCGAATGTAGATATTTTCATAGACAATTAATTTTACGAAAGTTGGTTATTTTGTTGATCAATTCGTGAGTTACTTAACGAATCATCTTCACCCACAGATGTTATAGCATTAATGGATTAGTTGTAAAGACAGTGAGAAAGTTGCTACAACCTGCTTCAAATCACAAACAGTATATAATAGTGGGGGAACACAAAGAACCTCTGTCAATACAACAGTTGCCAGGATGAGATTCGAATCGGAGATATCTCAGTTACGTAGAAAATTTACTAAACATTCATCCGCGACTTTCGGCACATTATTTATGGCCTTTCCTCAGAGTAAGAGACCAAATCGTACGATGATACAAAACAACACGAGTAATAACGTGATAAGAAGTTATTTGTGTTGATAGGATCGATACATTTCCTTACAAATAAAAGCCAGCGTTTGTTTCTGTCATTATGAATGTTAGAAGCAAGAGTTGGTAGCATGGTTTTCTGATCTGTAACACACTGTGTTTCGGACAGACCGGCGTTTCGGAGGAACATATTTCCGCTGAACTCAACCTGTCGCTTGCTCCTGCTGGTTTCTTTTTTTACTTATTCTTCGACTCTGAAGATGGAGGCAGTAAGTTTCTCCGAAGTGTCGGGCTGTCTCCTAACCACGTGACGTTACAACCCAAAAGATCGCACTCCACTAGCACTATAACCTCAGTTCCAACAGCGTTGGTGATAGTTACGGTTAGGAGAAGAAGATGGGAGAAATAAAGAAATATGGATGACAATGTTCAATCGATACTGCAGGTCAGTCTTTGCTGAACTAAGTTCATATCTTTCCTCTAGATAGCAGCACCTCATATTGCATATTATTCTAACCTGCTTAATATGTTAGAATAAACGTAGCTGTATTTCCATAACGATCCATATTATTAAGGGTTTTCGAGAAAATTGTTTATACAGGAAAAAAAAGTTGCACCTGAACAGAGATTTCATCGACAAATTTTACGTTCTAAATTCAGTAATGATGTTGATTGCCGCAAGAATTTGCCCTTGACGTTCAACTGGATTTTTTACCAATTACTTGATAAAATAGAAAATAAAATTGGCAGTCAAATAGAGTCATGCCGAATACAAGACTGTTGATAAACGCAGCGGTTCCACTTCCGGTGTAGGATCATGTGTGCCCCCTGCATGACGGCGCGTGCGCACGACGTTTCGAATACCGACCGGGGCGGGGAATGGATCAATAGCCACAGCAGCAGAGCTCCAGTGCCTGACCCAGTAACCAGCTGCGTACTGTCTGTGTGGTGGGCATGCTACCCATGTCGCATTCATGGAATAATCCTCCTCCCTACTTCGAAGTTTAAGGTGAAAGACTGACGTGCTACTGTCTACACGCTTCAAATTATAGGACTCAGGACACTTAACTTTACTTAAGATTGTAGGATTTGAGGTTCTCGCAGTGGAGTTTATGAAGAGTCCCATCTTCTGGGATATAACGTCGTGTAGTCTGTTGAAAGTCAACAGACGTTTCGGAGGAACATATCGCACTGCATGCCACATGACTCACGCTGGTTTCTTCCTTGTCTTAAACGTCGACGCAGAAGATGACAGTAACATGTTCCTCCGAAACGTCGGTTGTCTTTCAACGGATTATACAGCGTTATATTCCAGAAGATAGAACTCTCAGAACCGATCAGTCTATGTAGTGAGACTGCTTGGTGTAATGGTAAAGTTCTACACTTGTATTCCGATTTATCCATGTCACTTCTCAGTCCCTCCAGGAAAATTCCGAGGCAGTTCCTCGAACGGGCCACGACTGCTTCTTTCCAAACCCTTCATTAACCACTTACCCTACCATTTGACTCTATTAGTCTAGAATTGAGAGTGGCCGCGACGTTTAGGGCATGAAATGTCTTTACCCGCTCGAATACTGGGATCATGGGTTCGAATCCCACTCAAGGCATGGGTGTTTGTCTGCGTTTATTCTGTGATTGCGTTGTCCTCTGTAGGTAGCGGCCTTGCGTCGGGCTGATCTCTCGTCCAAGGAGTTCTACCGACTGTCTAAGATTAAAAAACTGAAGTGAAACGAAGCGTTTCACGGATGCCCTGTGCTATAATTGGGAGGAATAGGGATGGATGGATAGCGTTGTAAAATGAGCCATAAATTGATTGTACTGTACATTAATGGAAGTGGCTTCGAGAACACTGCAGCTCTCATTTATAGTAACGTACTAATAACTGAATGAATCTGAAGATTTGTACAACGAGGAAACTGTATTTTTAACAAGTTTGGTCGTAATACTCGTACATAAGGTAAAACTGTGTCCCCCTCCTTAATTAATTAAACAATATGTCGTGAGGACACAATGGGAACCTAGGCCCTTGATGGACTTGAGTATTTAGCCTCAAGCTCTGGCTACTTTATCCCCGGTATCCATTAGTTAGGAAGCTAGATGAGCCCCAAGTCGATCTGGATGTTATGCAGAAGAAAAAGAATCTTGCCTCTGCTGCGATTCGAGCCCCAGCCACCCAACTTTTAGCCCGCGGCTATACCGATTTGTTTGGCCATAACGTAAAGGTTAAGAAAACAAGGGATTAAATGAGAAACGACACACCTGTGCATCAAGCGTGATAGCAAATGAAAAGAGAATAGGGACAAAGTAGCACATTACGAGCTTGCATAACACTGCATTCTAAAAACAAATAAAATTCAATTATTATTTCCTGGCGTCGTTAGGACGACGTCTAAATGTATGGACGCATGAACAGTGGACTTCTACCGAACTATACACTTCATAGTTACCGCTGTGGAAACCTCACGTCCAATATATTGTTACACGTTCATGGTTCAGTGAATAATAATAACGGATATATTAACATCTCCATGCACAATCTCTCTTAATCACAATCAATTACAATAACCCACAATCGATCTTCAGCGGAACCCTTCTTACTCGACTGCCGAGGACTCGCTTCAGTCTCGTTCCCATTTGATTCTGTACTGCACTACTTGTACAGTTTTGAGGCGGACCCATAAAAACACCGCTTCCTCTATTGTTGCTTTAGAGCGCCGCTGCATAGAAACGGAAGTTGTCGATTGTTGCTTGCGTATTCGTTGCCGTAGGAACGTGTTTACCGTGCCGTTGCCTAGTTTACCATTTACTTCACTAAGCACCACAAGCGACCTCCGTAGTCTAGGGCTAACGTTCCCACCTCATGACTCAAGGTACGCGGGTTCAAACCCGGCGGAGGTCGTGGAATTTTTAAGGGCGGAAAATTTCAGGGAACAAGTCCTCCGGGAGGGGTCCCGTGTCGTAGATTTACGGCACGTAAAAGATCCCCATGTCTGTAGGAGACCTCTGAGCAAAATTAAGCAAAGTTTCCGGCCCAAGTAGTTTCCAATTTCTCCGGTAGATGAGGAAGTATCGGGTACCACTGCCAGAGAGGGCCGACCTCGCTGTCAGAACGGGGCTGATAGCGAGGACCAGTACTAGAAGGGCATGGCGACAGTAGAAATTAAAGGGGGAAGCACAATGGATCAACAACTAGTCGTAGTGCATGGGGAGAACCCACCCACTCCAATAATAATAATAATAATAATAATAATAATAACTAAGCACCACGCCATGAAAACGAATCGGAAGTGGAGGTATTGCTCCACTCATTATTGGTTTCGACATTAGATGGAGGTAAGTGGTCAGCCTCTAGTTGTTTAAATCTAAAGGTTAAATTCCCTGGAACCCAGAGGATATAAAGAGACGTTTGCTACGGAGCAGGATTGGATGTAATGGCGATGATAATTGTAGTTACAATTAGAATATCTTATTTTACACAATAGTTACGGATATTTTCAGCGGAAGCAAAGAAGAAAGCAGGAAATAAACGTAAGATAGAACGAAATACAGTGAAGAGCAATTAAAAGTGGAATCCTATAATTAAGATGCAGATTAATTATTTTATACCAGACAGCATTTACCCTTGCATGTAAAGACACTATTCTCGAATCATAATCCTGGATTTGTTTCGACATAGGGATTATATAAATTACTGGATCACAGAAGCTCTATATTTTAACTTCCACATACAACGAGACTGACCCAGGCCGCAGCTACTTCATAGGACTATACTGTTAAGTGGGTCACGGTTATCGGGCAGCATGCCCTACGCTTCATACCGAGAGCTGTTCCATTTGTTCTTCCACGCTACGCTAAACAAGAGCAGTAGAAATGACAGTTTAAAGCTTCGGCCACACAGAGCGCTACGTATGCTACGTACGCTATGTTCGCTATACGAACAGAAAAATATCTCCATTTATTGCCAATGTGACTGGCCACACAGACTTCCGTACGCTACGTATGCTATGTTCCCTATGTTAGCTGCGTCGCAGAATGTACACAGCGTACGTAGCGTACGTAGCGAACATAGAGTAGCGCTCTGTGTGGCCGAACCTTAATGCTTAATTACTCTCTACATTTCAGCGCGTCTGTATGATAGTGGCGTGAAACATAGATCTTATTACGTAAATATTCACACAGGCCTATGCAGACATTTGCACTAAAACAATCCGAATGTGGCCTGTGCTTCAAATTCGTGCCCATGCATTACAAAAAAATTTGTGCCGCTACTGAAAAAATATTTTGAACACTGTTATACTGTTCTCCACCATACGTCTTTATCGCTAGAGGAAATTCAAGTAATATGCAAACAAAATACATAACCCAAGAACTTCTTGAATAGTTGAATGACCGGCGGCTTCTTAAGAAAGGCTCAGCTCCATGAAGTTAGTTATGGAGATGTGTGATGAAGATATTTAGCAATACTATGTTCCTTATATAAAAATAACTCCGTCACCTGTAGTCCGTAAGCGTACTATACTGACCAAGTGACCGCAGATTGTCGGTGAAGTTAGTGCCAACTTTAATGGATAGAGGGTGTTGCGTCATCAGCGTAGCTGATCCCCACGGCCGTTAATCTCGGTTTTCTAGACCGGAGCCGCTATTTCCTTGAAATAGCTCCTCAATTGTCCTCACGAGGCTGAGTGGATCCTGTTCCAGAGCTACTACCTCTCAGAAAATCTGGTAGCGCCGGGAATCGAACCCGAGACCTCTGGATCTGTAACCAGGAACTCTGACCACTAGGATCACAAATCTTCCTTATACAACATTCGTTACTGAAAATTGTAATTTATACTTTAAAATCACCGAAGTGCGGCCACGTATATCGGTTGTCTTCATAAACTCGTTATATGGGGGAAAACATTATGTACTATGAACGGCAATGCGGGGTTTTGCCTTCCTCTGCCATTTCAACGGTCTTCTCTTGTATGCCGTTAGTTATGCCTGCAGAAGATGAGTAAGCTAAAACATGTGACGTCAGAAGCTATGCGCGTGGGCACCACAATGCACTCAACAAGAAACAGCTGAAAGCACTTCCCCGAACTCCAGCCCGCAGAATTTTGTCGCGCAGTACAAATTAATGTATGCACGACGCGGAAAGGAAACTTGGACGCCATTATTATATCTGTCGTCATTGTCATTGTTATCAATGCCAGGCACTGAATAGTTATGTAGTACAACAATGTGATATACACAAACACACGGGGAGGTAGTTCGTTACAGAGGAAGCTTTGAACAGTGGAATGAGGACATTCAGATATTTTGAAGGTAGTTACTGAATGTATTATCAGCAATGAACTGACCCTAACTACAAACCAGTAGCTGAAAATTCTAGGGTTCAAAGATCAGAGGTTTCTATATAAAATTTCAAATTGTTCTTTAATACCTGTTACGGTCTAGTATTTAGCTTTCCTTCATCATATTCTGGAGGTGCGGTTTCTATTCTCCCTCAGGAGACCGACTGTCATGGTCGGGAATTTGTTATATTCCTCAATCCCTTTAATGCAATGTTACTCAGTTCCTTACATGAGATCACGAAAGCTTCTTTTCACATCCTTCAAAAATCGTCATGAATAATCATCTTCCCATTTTACACCGACTTCTTACGTTCTGAAAATATCATGGAGAGTAATATATTGTGACATGACGCCTGAAAGCCGGAATAGCGAATCCAGAGTAGACGTCCATTGCTACATAACGACTCGGTAAACAAGTTCTAGGGCAACGAATAAACAACAAGAATCGAGATATTGCTAAGCTATAACGATGAAAACGGTGTTTTCTGTGGTTCCGCCACGAGGATCCCAGGCCAGCTGAGGAATAATTGAAGGGAGTCTCTTGGGACGGCAGTCGAAGATGATTGAGAAGAGATGGCAACGAATTTAGGTGAAACTTGAAAGTCAGCCTGTGAAGTGAAGACTTAGCGTCTGATTTGAAGACTTTATGTGTGCTACAGTTACAGTGAGCATTATAAATCCGTTGCCAGGATACGACTACTGAAGACTGAGAAGACTTAGCGTGTCTTAGCGATTTGTAGTGTGGAAATCAGCAATAATGTTATATTACTTGTAATTACGAGATGAATGTATAAGTGCGATAAATCCAATCAGCCAATCAAAAACCCGTCTAATAGGCACATCCCTAAGTGACAATACTTTTACTTGCTTATCCGTGCAGAAAACCCGTAGTGCAATTTAGGGAATACCTTTCATTTTACGAGTTAGTTACTTACATATAATTTCTTTAGGTTCTTGGACACAAATGCATGTCGTTTCTCTGACCTTCAGAACACATTTCGTTGCCATGGTCACTGTGGAAATATATGAAGTCTTCATATTCTCGTATGATACAGGTTATGGAACGCATATTGGATACAGAGGGACATGCTTCCTGAAGTTTTCTTTGTATCAACGATGTGACGTCTTTCTCTGCTGTGTATCATTCCAATATTGCCACACACCAATTCATCATTTATCGCCTTCATCTTCACGAGAAAGAATCAACTCCAGAAGAACGCATGGCAACGTTAAGCAGTAGAGTTCTGTCTTCATGATCACATTGCTGTACCTTATGTCGGAATAGACGAGCCTGCTTTAAATTGACATGTAGATAAATTATTGCCGGTCACTGCAGCCGAGTGCTCTAAGGCATGTACTGTCTTCGCTCGCTCGGAAGCCGGGATCGAGGGTTCGAATCTCACACAAAATAAGGATGTTACATATATGTTTATTCTATGTTTCTGTTGTCCTGTGTTTAAGCAGCGGCCTTGCGACAAGCTTATCACTCGTCCAAGGAGTCCTGCCGTCTTTAAAATTATCAAAATGAAAAACAACGTCAACACCGTAGGGTATAAGAGGAACGGATTAAGTAAGTAAGTAAGATAAATTATTGGCCGCGCCGTAGCTCAAGCGGTTAGTCGCTGGCTTCTCATCGCGGCGACCTGAGTTCGATCACGGGTCTGGTCAAGTGGGATTTGTGGTGTACAAAGTTGCGCTGTGGCGGGTTTTCTCCGAGTACTTCGATTTCCCCTGACAATCTTCATTCCACCAAATTCTCCATCTTCATAATCACACAGGGCAGGGTACAATAGACCAATCAGTGGCCGCCGTGCCGAGTGGACTCGGTTGGACTCCACCCCCCACTAAGCGAATTGAAAAAAAAAGATAAATTGTTGTTGATTGACTGTAAGAGTACGCACTACTGTCACAACAAATACCCTTTTTATGGGGGTGAAATTATGGAAGTGAAATATTTCGACTCGAAACAATTCATGTAACAACTTTTTATCTATATTTATACGCTGTACCTATTAATTTTCAAACACATAAAATGGAGGACGGTTCGAGGGATAATATGATGTGTGTACAGATCATTCATAAAGGGAAATATTACAGCATGAAAGGCATTATCCGGAAATGTAAATGAAGGTACTCAACTTATGAGCTTTATATATGAAGTTAGGATATTATTAATGATCCTTCAGACAACCAGCTGCACAGAATTTTGAAATTTGAAGTCAAATTATACTCTAATGATGTAAGAATTTAATATCGTGCCGAAATAAGTCCTTTGCTGTATATTAAACATCATACTTCTGGAATCTATTTTTAGGTGCTAAAAATGTGAAGCTCGTCTGTTATACTGTCTTTCGTGTATACCGCAGTAGTAAAACCTTCAAATCACATACACGTCTCTGTTCGTAGAAATCACACTTGGACTGGAAGGGAGGGAGACAAACAGAAAATAGGCGGCCTTCCAATATTGCGTTTACTTTGTGTATTTTATATATAATAAGGCATAAATAGCACGTTTCATTTTTACAAAATAGTTTTGAAAAAAGAAATTGAGAACTCATTTTTAATGAAAAGGATTTTTTTTCTGTGGCGCTACAGCCCCAATTTGGGCCTAGGCCTACCTCCATGAAACTCTCCGTTTCACTTCGGTTTACTAGATCTTACACATTTGGTAGGACTCCTTGGGCGAGTGATCAGCTCGTCGCAAGGCCTCTACCTGTAGACAAAGACAGAAAAACGCACACAAACATCCATGCCCTAAGTGGGATTCGAACCCACGATCCCGGTTTCCGAGCGAGCGAAGTCAGTACATGCCTTAGACCGCTCGGCTACAGTGACCGGCAATGAAAAGGAATAACAAGTTCATATATGGTATATAGATACATTACATTACATTTATTCCTACTAATTATCCAATTCACTCATCCTTTCATCAATGGCTCTACGGCCCTTTGTTAGGCCCCAACCTCTTCTTCCGTTT
Source organism: Cryptotermes secundus (assembly GCF_002891405.2). Lineage (NCBI taxonomy): Eukaryota > Metazoa > Arthropoda > Insecta > Blattodea > Kalotermitidae > Cryptotermes > Cryptotermes secundus. The sequence goes on along the minus strand of NW_019721760.1, from coordinate 355,459 downwards.
CGTAATCTTTTTACACAAACGGTAGGAATCCTAGGACGAGTGACAGCCCGTCGCAAGGCCGCTACCTAAACACAGGACAACACAAACACATGCTTTGAGTGGGATTCGAGCCCAAGAACCCAGCATTCGAGCGGGCGAAGATACGTAGTTCCTGCTTTAGACCGCGCAGCGACTCTAATCGGTGTAATTATAGAAATACCTAATTAAATAACTCGCTAAGTCTATTTCAGTACACCCGAATATAAAACAAAAGCTTTCAAACAAAACTGTTTATGAACTGATTTAACTTCAGTTCTTTCCACCTGATGGCACAAAATAATCCCTTCAGTCATTCGACGCCAAATGACTTTTAATTCATCGCTGTTAATCCAAGAAGCAATTACTGTGAAGCTTCTGCGACAACTCAATGATAGACATTACAGAATGAAATGTCTGCAGTGGTCCTTTACTGATTGAGTCTCTTCTCTTTTGTTCCATACTCTGGTGCTTTGCTCTTGTTAGAGTAACATGATTTCGTCATCTCCATTCAAGCTATTTTGAGTGGGCACTGCGGCACCGAGTTCGATATCCGCCCACTATTTGGAAACGCATCATTTTTCTATGTCAGTAGGGAGGGGTTTCCTATCATATTTCTTCCGTGGGCCCAGCCAACGAGCTGCCAGTATGGATTCCGCAACATTGCAGTTTCATGTCGACTGTTTGTCCGGTGACGTCATTCATTGTTAAAACTTCTTTTTATTTCTTTGGAAATGATGTTGAAAGTATTCCTGTCATCTCGGTTCATGAATAAAACAGAGCGAGATAACGAGCAGTCAGATGGTACACGCCAATTAAAGATGGGCTAATTGATTTTTAATTTATTAAAGCCGCACGGGTTAAGTTGCATATAATGATACTCTAATTATAAATGATGACGTCGAAATAATGTGAAAAAAAAAGTATTTTGAATGTACTATCCCAGCGTTCGTCTAGTGGTTATTACCACAGCAGAGTTCTTCTAGTGAAGCTAATGGTCGCGCGGATTATTAAAAATAGCGCCTATATTCATAGAAATGGCAGTGCCACAGCTCGGGCTGCTAGTCTTCGGAGGGCCTCGTTCGTGTTGGATTTGTAGTGGACAAAGTGGTGCAGGTTTTCTCCGAGTGTTTGTTTCCCCTGCCAATTTTTATTCCACCAAATGCTCCACGCTCACCATCTGGGGTTGGTACAATAGGTCAATTAGTGGCCGAAATACCATGTGGACTCAATTTCACCCCACCCCAAGGATCTAAACTGAAAACTATTTTCAGACAACCTGAACAATTAGTATGGCGAAACCAATTTGGATGCACCATTAGTTGCCCAAACCATGCTTCTTTAGTGTCCTTTGTAGAAGTGGTAACCTGTGTCCTTAAGAAAATTGCATCATTGTAACATGGTTCCATAATTATCCCTGTGTCACCTGCACTTTCACGGAAGAAAATTCAGGGATGCAGAGTTTTACACAGCAGCATTAAGAAATAAAATTCCAACCTTCATGGCCGTGCTACGGTACTATAGTAGTTTATATAAGAATATCACAAAACTGATGCGTCAACTTATGGTACCACAGGGGGCCGTAAGACGGCTGCATGCACTGATCACGTTTAGTATTAAATCTGTGAGTAAGTGGATCTACCAACAGTGGTGTCTCTGTCGTCAGATGTCGTAATTTCCATGGGATCTGCTTACTTAGAAGAACAGCTTCTTGTAGGAGCTCCCAGCAGATTAGAATCTTCATCTTAACAGCGGTGCGAAACTCAAATTTCATAACGATATTATAAAAAAGTAAAGCTATCCTTGTAACAAACGGTGAATATCCATTGGTTTGTGAGACCTCGAGGTTCCCACATTCTCTAGACAATCGGTTCGCAGATGGCGGTGAAGTTGTCAGCCTTGCGCGCCTGCCGCCCTTTACCCCCAGCAAGATTCCTGGTACTCATTTCTGTTTATTAACCAGCTGGGCGAAGAAGGACTTTACCCGCATTGATCATTAGTTGCGTAAAAAATGAATATAACTGCTGCTACTGAAGCAAGAGTTTTGATCAATATTTTAATTTATTTTAATTTGGAACTATTGTTTTCGTTGCCTTTCATTGACGTCGCCAGTGACTGAAATCTTTTGACCCGTAGGCCTTTGTATAAATGTAATGTGTGTGTGCGTGGGGAGAATATACGAAGAACGATGATCTGAGTGTGCGTATACAGCCAATATGAGAATGAGAGTCCGATCTGTAACGATTTGAGACGAAATTTAGGACGAAAATTATATTGCGCTTGTAATTTCTAAGTTATTTTCATTTAATTTTACGTTACATTATTACTATCAGTAGTAGTTGTAGTGACCGCCTCTGTGGTCTAGTGGTGTTAGTTTCTGCTTAGAGATCCAGAGGTCTCGGGTTCGATTCCCAGCGCTACCACTTTTTCTGAGAAGTATTGCGTCTGGAACGGGGTCCACTCAGCCTCGTGAGGATAACTCAGGAGCTATTTCAAGGAAATAGCGGCTCCGGTCTAGAAAACCGAGATTAACGGCCGTGGAGATCCGTTGCGCTGAGCACGTGATATCCTCTATCCGCTAAAGTTGGCACTAACTTCGCCGACAAGCGGCGGTCGCTCGGTCGGTATAGTTCGCTTGCAGACTACAGGCCACGCAGTAGTAGTAGTAGTAGTAGTAGTAGTGGAAATTTGGACTACACTCTAAACTGCATTTTCAATACGAAAATACTAGGATCTATTGTGGAAGCCACTACAGGACTAGAAAAATTTGGGTCCCATGGACTAAAATGTCGATGAAAGTGACTTCAGCACAGCCTTCTCTGTCCATTTGCGATTATTCGTCATCAGAATGGTGCGTTTACTCTTCTGCAACGCAGAAACAGCGGTTCGGATTCTTAGTATCCTGGCAAACGTCCCTGCTTATGTACGTATGTAGGATTCTCCTTTATGTATTTACATTAAGAACATGCGTCGCTTCTACAGCAGCACGGAGCAGACTCACGTCCTTTCATCTGGAGCGGGGTCATCTCATCAATCGATGTGCAGCATGGCTGACTAGAGAGATCTGCTTCCAAATTGAGACAGGTCGTCGTTGAGTTTCAATCGTGCAAATGATTGCTTTCAGCAACATTTACATAAACGTGATGTGGTGAGCATTGAACCCCCCCCACCCCTCTCCATCTCAAGGCTTTACTGGTTTTCTTTCCTTTTTCACTCTCAACCGTTTTTTCTTTCTTATATTTAACTTTAATTCCGCATTTCTTCTTCTCATTACATTTTTTCCTTCTATTTACCTGTTCTCTTTCCAATATCGAAAGTCGCAGTCATGTGATTAGAACTCATGTTTGGTATACGGGAGTACCCAGTTTCTATTTCGGTCTTAAGATTGCATCTATTGAGAGATCTTTTGTGCTGTTCTTTACCCCCTCTCGACATAAGCCGGAATGTTACCTAAATCTGGGCCCTCACTTCTTTTTCAATTCACTGTTCATTAACAGGCTTACCCCTCTCGTTCGAAGCTGTACAATTTTAGCTACTGGGTCCAAAAATGTCAACCAGGTTTACATCGAAGAAATGAAGAGAAAAGTCAAGAGAGAAACAGGCCTAATACGCGAAAGGAGGAAGAAGACTTATTTGACGTTGGAGAAATGAATAAGAAGTTGTGAATTATATCCGTTTTTTTAATTGCTAGTGAGGTGGGACTAAGTCCCTTGTACTGTGGCCACTTCTGCACTATTGTACCAGCCCCAGATGATAGGTGAGGGTGATTGTGGAGCAATTGGTGGAATGAAGATTGGTAGGGGAAACCGAAGTACTCGGAGAAAACCTGCCCCACTTTGTCAACCACAAATCCGATTTGACCAGATCCGGGATCGAACCCGGGCCGCCGCGGTGTGAAGCCAGCGACTAACCGCTTGAGCTATGGCGCGGCCTATTGTATTCGTTTAGGGAATAGTCCAGTTAGGGAGATTTTCTGAACAAGGGAATGAATCTTCTTGTTTTAAAAGAACAGAGCCCCTTGTTAGTCACGCGTGACGTCAGCATACTGCGAGTAGCAAGTGCAGGAAGTGCTCCAACCGATCTCAACGCGCCACTAGAGTTTCTGTTCTATTAGCTCACAAAGGATGTACAATCAATTGCCTTGCTCTCACCCACTGCTCTACGTCATGATAAGAGACACCGTCGCGTCGATACTTGGTCACGATGTATCAGTAATGTCTAGCACCAGGCAGGATTTCTACTAACATTCCCACTGTCAGTCTTGGTGCTACAGTGTGTGTAATAATTGGCAAGCTACTCGTTATGAAAGTGGAACTGTACGCTCTAATAGACTAATATAAACTGAAACTGAAGTTACCAAAGCGGTGGCCGGAATATCGCCCCTCTGCGTGCTACCTACGTCTTACTGCTTGCTTGGCAGCATGTACCTCCGAAACGTCAGTGAACTATCGGAACATTTGGTGTTATATCCCAAAGAATAGTACTTTTTTGACTAATTACATCGTACAAATCAATTATTTGTATTTTCCCACCTCATTATCCCTTGTGTTCATTTACTGTAGACACATGTATGCTGTTGCATATGTAATTACTTCAGATATAGTAGGAAAGACAACATTTATTTCCTTATAGACTTTTAAATATTAATGTTATCAAATATATCTCGTATTAAAAATATACAGGAGTCAAGATAGCGCAGTCGGCATTGCGACTGGCAACAGGCTGAACGATCGAGGGGTCGGAGTTGAGTCCCGGTAGGGTCAACAATTCTCTTCACGTCGTCAGAATTCTTTCTCGGACCGGGGTTTGAAACCGCTCTCTCTCGAATATGAGGCAGGAGCGCTATCCACTCGATGGTGTCATTCGGCACGTCTAAATTTGTAACAACGTAAACAACAATTATCAAACTAAATTAAAGTATGAGAAGCAGCAGGGAACATATTCGTAAACTATGTGCATTCCGGTCTGCGGACATATTTCCATTTTGCTTTAAACAAATAACTACACAGCACCGTAAGACAGAAGTTTAATGGGTGAGAATTTTAAGGCCTATGACCATATAATTATTATGAATATTCTGTCTCAACATATTTAAAAGTTTCTCAGCAAAGTAACCGAAAGTATAAAGTATGAGTAAGATACGTCACGCTGTGTTCGTTATGAGAAAGCTGCCGCTGCATGCTAGGAGGGTCTTGGCTATGACGTCAGCTATATCTTTGCGTCGCAAAATACATTCTGGCTTTGTAGGGGAGATGTTACTCTGGAAGACGTCCAGAACGAACCTCATGGCGTCGTGACGGGTGCAGGCGCCTAGAATCTACCCTCACCCCCTAAAATGAACAGACATAATTTATAGAAGGAAAAGGCGAAAAAAAAAGAGAGAGAAACTGCCGTGACGTTGAATCATCCGAAGTTACGATGTCGATAAGGCAGCACTCGCTGACGCCGACAATTGCAATCCCAGCAACTTACGCTTTTGTCACGAGCCAGTAATCACAGACAAGGTAAAGTCGTAGGAGTTAAGGTTCTCACAGCGGTAGTTATGAAGATATATCTTCTCGGATGTAAAGCAGTGTCGTCCGTTGAAACCCAAACGACGTTTCGTAGGAATATGTAGACTACGAAACGCCGTGTTGACTTTCAACAATCTACAGTGCGTTATACCTCAGAAGATAGAACCCTCCGTAAAGTGTCTCGTGTGAAAGCACTAAGCTATAGAGACGTATGGAGGAGTGGAGGCAACGCCGCTTGCATTATTTACATCCGCGCTGTTTGAAGGTGAATGGTCAGCTTTATGATCCGGGCGCTTTGTTTCCGGGGGAAACGTCCGTGTTAACCATTAGTGTGGGAGGGAGGCTGGATGTAATCGACAGCCGGCCTGGACACGGTAGCGTGGAGAATTGCACCAACGAGGAATTACATGCCACTCTTCCAAACCGTAACCGGTCAATATTCGGAAAGAGATATCACGGTTCCAAAACTCGACATTAATGTAATATTTAATTCAGTAGCTTTTCGCCCCAGCTCGCTGGTTTATTAATAATGCTGGGAGGTGTCCCTTTTCAGTCTCTGCCGGAACAGTGGCTACCCCGTCTGAATGTAATCGCGAGATTCCTAAGTCCCTTTAAGCAAAGTCTGTACAAGCAGATCACTTACACCATCTACTACTTTCGAATTCATCATTCAGGAGTAGTCTTCCCATTTGACGCTATACATTCTACACAAAAAACAAACTCCATGACTTTAGTCCGCGAGTAAACTTTACCGACAGAGCGACCGCCGCTTGTCGGCGAGGTTAGTGCCACCATTAGTGGACAGAGGGTGTCGCGTGGTCAGCGCAACGAATCCCCACGGCCGTTAATTTCTGTTTTCTAGAGCGGAGCCGCTATTTCCTTGAAATAGCTCCTCAATTATCATCACGAGACTGAGTGGACTTTTAAAGGTGACAACACACTTTAAAGTTTATTGTTTATCAAAGCAGTAAATTGTTTCTTTTTATTGAAGTAAACACAGTTCCTTAGCTCCGCTGTAGATCTCTTGGTTGGAAAATGTACGGCGTCACTTTTATCTCAAGCTAGTATCCATTACTGTGCGTGACAAGTACAGTTTACGTGCACCGCCTGCACGCCAAGCAACCATAGTAACAGAGTGGCTGTAGAACACACGGTGTAAATACAGAGTTCCGCAAGGGAAAAAAATCATGGTCGTACAATTTACAGAAATATGTAAGACAAGAATTTGGGTCATCAAATATAACTACGTCATCGAATGACAAGGATAAATGACATCGCCATCATTAATGCCTAAAATAATCTTAAATGGCTTCTGTACATAGTTAGTAATTACTCGGAGCTTGCGTGAGTCAATCTGCTGACAGAAAATTCCCCTAAATGCTCCCTTCGTGTGGTATTCATTGACGTGTGGTATTCATTGACACGAGAATCTAGCAGTTTCTTCTATCGTCCAAGTTTCTGTGGCTAAGGGAGAAAATTAATTATAAGAAAACAAGTGAACATTTTAACTCTTATGTTGATGGCCATTGTTCTTAATTAGAGCGGTTGATAACAGACATAAAGCCAAGTAGAGGTACCCATTGCAAGGAAAGTACTCAAAAGAAATAAAATGTACATCACTAAACTCGCATAAATATAATTGAGAGGAATATGCATAATTCAATTGAATTCAATTCTTGTTTACATACGTGCAAATTTTACAGCTCAGAGTCCAATTACAAAGTTAACATGTGTACGCAGAAATACACAAAATAACTAACAAACAAAATAAGGCAGTCTATATAATAGTAATAAATTACTGATAATTCCAAAAAAAAAATATTAAAATTATAATTGATAGGTGAGAAAATTAAAATAAGTACATTTCCAATAGTTGTGCCATTATATGGCGAAAAGAATTATACGCGTACATACACACATAGAAGTTAATAACAATAACAATTCAATTAATTCTTACTTATTTATGTGCCAAATCAATATCAAATAATAATAATATAGCACATTATAAAAAACAATTGAGGAGAACTTTCCTGGCTCCGAATACGTCAACATTCCTGCAAACAGCATTAGCAGCTGCTACACGTCTAACAAAGGGACGAATTTACACGAGGATCAGACATTGAACAAAGCAAAGTCTCTGATATACTGAGAAGGAACTCAGAGACCAATAATAATAATAATAATAATAATAATTCAATTCTTTATTATTTATGTGCCGAGTCAACAGCCGCAAGGCCAATTACAGACAGAGCACAGTGCAGATAAAAGTAATTACATTATAGACGAACACATTATAAAGTCAAAGACAAATTACAGGCAAGCACTGGGGAAAACACAATAATGTAGAAAAGTAAACAAACGAACAAATGNAATAATAATAATAATAATAATAATAATAATAATAATAATAATAATAATAATAATAATAATAATAATAATAATAATAATAATAATAATAATAATAATAATAATAATAATAATAATAATAATAATAATAACAATTTTACTATATTTAAAAATCGTTTAGGGAGAACATTCCTGGCTCCGAATACGTCAACATCCCTGCAGACAGCATTAGCAGCTGCTGCGCATCTAGCAGAGGGACAATTTTTACATGAGGAGCAAACATTGAACAATGCAAAGGCTCTGATATGCCGAGCAGGAACTCGGAGACCAACAATTTCCAGAACAGAAGGGCAGAATTTCAAGCCAAAATAAAGGTGAATTAGAAAGAGAGCATCAAGGCGATGTCTCCTAATGCGTAAAGTATGCAATTTTAACTCTTCCGGAGCAAGAGAATAGTTGTAATGAACTTCAGGATAAAAACGATTAAAACAAACGGCCGCAAACCTCTGCTGAATGCGGTCCAGCTGTTGGCATCAGTTGACGTAATCGAATTCCAGATTACGGACGCATATTCAAGCTTAGATCCAACCAATGCAGTGTACAATCTGAACATACAGTCTACAGATGAGAAATTGTAGGTATTGTTACGAACTAGACCCAATAGTTTCTCACATTGAGAGAAAATGTAATTGACCTGGTCATGGAAATATAGCTTAGCATCAATAAACACTCCCAGGTCTTTTACAGAATCGGTCCGGGCTATTGACGATCGACAAAATTTATAATCGTAGATCAGTACGTTGGTTTTCCTGAAGAAGGATATAACTTTAGTTTTACTGATGTTGAGTTTCATACAGTTAGCAATGCACCAACCTTGTACAGAGTTAATGTCAGACT
>NW_019721760.1:344305-346497 GCF_002891405.2 Cryptotermes secundus | reverse complement strand
AAGCAGACAGAATTGGCAACTACATCGCACATGTGATTAATAAATAATAATAATAATAATAATAATAATAATAATAATGTACAGGAATATATTAAAAAGAGGCCGAAAAGTAATTAAAACACGAAAACTTCAGCACAGACATTAAGTGAATTCGAAACATGAAATTCTTTGGCAAACCGGTAGTCATTTGAACCACAAGAATTGTAAACAAATAACTTGAAATATTTGCAAGTAGTGCCAGGAAGCATTTGATACATGCTGTACAGAAAACAGCTGCAGAGGGCGTCGCACGTAAGAAGGAAAGAGATACAGTCTTGAATCCTGAGCGGTGAGTTTCCGCAATTGTTCCAGGGGAGAAATACCAGGGGAAAACTGTGATAAGAGTATATGTTAATATTAAATTTGGGAAATTCTTTGAAATACGGATATTTATTCGTCGGTTTAGCGGCACATTGCCAGTGACCGAACACATTTCTGCATCTCTGGTAAGAGCTATATGAATTTATGTACAGACATAAAGTGGTCTATGTTAACCAGACTTATCAATATGTCTGCCGGTAGCGAAGGTTATTACTACCATCACTCCTGTAAACAGGACGGTTATATGTGTTTGCAACATATTATATGTAAGCACGCTAGAGCGGGAATTGTAACAGCTTGAGGGGTGTTGTAGGAGAGAGTCCTTGTAACTTCTTTCCGTGGTCTCGGTGGGCCTCTAACTAAATTACTTCTTACCCACCTACGTAACTAATTAATTAAATGTCCGATAGCAACATGCGAAGTTTCAGAACTGCTAAATTCAAAGCCCAACACTAGACATGTTTCCGAACCACTTCCATCTCCCTGTCCTCCTTAGAACACATTCCCTCACATTCATCTTCATTTTGTATTCTGGCACCCTTTTCTGTCTTACAAGGGGCCGATATCCTAGGACTTCCAAACAAATTATGTGTGTATTTCTTGTCTGCAACGTTTCGAATATTTTGAAGAGATACATTTTCTAACATAAAGCATAGCTGACTGCCCGTTTTTATTATGGTTTCTTGTTTCTGTGCCTTTTTCTATTGCTAGTGGGGTGGGGCTAAGTCCTTTGTACTGCGGCCGCTTCTGGCCTATTGTACCAGGCCCAGATGATAGGTGAGGGTGATTGTGGAGCAACTGGTGGAATGAAGATTGGCAGGGGAAACCGAAGTACTCGGAGAAAACCTGCCTCAGTGTTACTTTGTCCACCACAAATCCCACTTGACCAGACCCGGGATCGAACACGGGCCGCTGCGGTGGGAAGCCAGCGACTAACCGCTCGAGCTATGGAGCGGCCTTTTTTTTTTTGGCCTTACTCTTAGACAGACCGATTGGGGGAGTAGTTTACCTCCGGATTGTTTTGTCTCCAGACGAAACATCTCGCATATATGGTACCTCTGTTTTTGGAAAGAGACTATCCAGGAAAAGTGATAATGTGGTAGTTTTTCCATTTGCTTTCCACATCGCAGTACAGCAGCCGTTCAAACCACTCTGGTCACGCCTGTTGCTATACGAACTTGAACCATCTCGAGCATCATTTGTTCTGTGCTTCAAGTCGCTACTGATGATGCAGCTTCCGGCATCACTTTTTGGTGTCTCTCTTGGTCTGATGCCTACCCTTTGACCTGTCCGGCAAGAGAGGCCCTGCCAGTAGCTACGCTACCGCTGGTATAACTCTCAGGGTCCGTGGCATACTCAAACCCCCTCACCACGATAAGGTGGAGACGATGCCTGGGGCAGATATTGACCCTGACCATAACTTACTGGTTGCCAAGTTCCGAACCAGGTTGAAGAAAATTATAAGATTTCAAAAGCGCAGACCTAGATGGGATATGGAGAAGTTATATGCTCAAAGACAAAGCGTGCAGGAGACCCTAGAAGAGAAACTCGGTGCAATTGAAGGTGAAAGCGGAAATGCTGAAGCGCAGTGGAACAATATAAAAGAATGCATGTTAGATACTATTAGTGAATTGGTTGGTAAAGTTGAGAAGATAGCAAGAAAACCATGCGTTACACAGGAGATGATGAGTAAAATGGAGGAGCGAAGGAAATGGAAGAATGTCAACAATGAAGAAGGCAGGAGGAAATACAGGAGACTGAGGAATGAATTGAAAAGAGCCACGGACAGGGCCAAAAAAGGAATATCTTGAGAAGATATGTAATGAGATTAT
>NW_019721760.1:343914-344123 GCF_002891405.2 Cryptotermes secundus | reverse complement strand
AATGAAGCGACCATCGCACAATAAGCCTTATTGCACATACAGCAAAATTATTAGCAAAGATAATTAAAAGAAGAATTGAAAGGAAAATAGAGGATATACTTGGAGAAGATCAGTTTGGATTTAGAAGAGGAAAAGGAACTAGGGATGCAATTGGGATGATGAGAATTATAGCAGAACGAACTTTGGAGATAGATGAAGAACTGTGTGTT
>NW_019721760.1:305008-343472 GCF_002891405.2 Cryptotermes secundus | reverse complement strand
CAGTCACAATAAAGATAGACCAAAAACAACTGGAGAATGTGAAATGTTTTAAATATTTGGGTAGCTTGATAACAGATGATGGAAGGTGTACTAGTGAAATTAAATCCAGGATTGCCATGGCAAAAGCTGCATTTAGCAAGAAGAAGAATCTTTTTACCAGCAAATTGGACTTAAATTTGAGGGAAAAACTAGTGAAATACTACATTTGGAGCATAGCTCTGTATGGGGCTGAAACGTGGACACTTAGGGCAGTAGATCAGAAACATCTGGAAAGTTTCGAAATGTGGTGTTGGAGAAGGCTGGAGAAGATCAGTTGGACCGATTATGTGAGAAATGAAGAAGTGTTAATTAGAGTCAGCAGAGGAATATCCTACACGAAATAAGAAAACGGAAGGCTAATTGGATTGGTCATGTTTTACGCAGAAACTGCCTTCTAAAAGAAGTTATTGAAGGAAAGATAGAGGGGCGGATAGATGTGACAAGAAGACGAGGAAGGAGACGTAAGAAGATGCTGGATGACCTTGGGGACAGAAGAGGATACTGTCATTTGAAGGAGAAAGCTCTAGATCGCATTAAGTGGAGGAACTGTTTTGGAAAAGACTGTGGACCTGACGTCTGACAGATTACTGATGATGATGATGATGACTCTTAGACACTGAAGATGGAGGCGTATGTTCCTTCAGAAAGTCGGTTGACTTTGAACGGCCTACAAGGCGTTATAGCTCAGATCACAGACCTCTTGAAGAGCACCGCTGTGAGAACCTCAAATCCAACAATTCAAATATCTGTCTAGCGTTTGTATATTCCTTGATTACGCAATTCAGAAAATACTAAAGCACTTTGCAAGCATTATCTAGTTTTTTTAGCCGAGCGGTCTAAGGCATGCACTGTCTTCGCTCGCTCGGAAGCAGGGATCGTGGGTTCGAATCCCACTCAGGGCATGGATGTTTGTGTGCATTTTTCTGTGTTTGTCTAAAGGTAGAGGCCTTGCGACGAGCTGATCACTCGCCCAAGGAGTCCTACCGAATGTTTAAGATCTAGAAAAACCGAAGTGAACGGAGTTCATGGAGGTAGGCCTAGGCCCACTGAGGCTGTAGTGCCAAGGAAAAAAATCTATTTTCGTACTTGCCAAAACATTAATAACTTACTGGCTAAAGCATGGAATAAGAGGGGCAGAAAATTATGAAAAATTCAAGCAATAATTGGAGAAGGCTAGCGTGGCCTATTTGAGAGCAGAGCGAAATTTTCTGGTAAGACTGAGGAAGTATTAGGGAAATATCTCAGGCAGAAAAGCAGGTTCACTTGCTGAGACAGAATCGGGATTGTAGATTGAATAAATAGAGTGCTCATGATACAGTGTAATGAAGATTACAATATGGTGTACGGAACATTTCAAAGGATATGCATTTCTTATTCCAAGTTCAATTAACATAATGTTTTGCGTCCAACAGTTACATTGCTAAATTAAACGAAAAAGAAAACTCGTTTGGTCGTCTTCCCGTTGCATTCGACGCATCTTGTGTATTAAAAAAATGGTCGGTGGAGTCTTAGATTTGTAACGGTGCAGTTCCAACTGAAGTCGTTATATTTACTTATAACAAGCAAGAAATTTGAAGAAGACCTTGATCACTATGTCTGTCTCTTACCGGGATTCGAAATCTGGATCCCCAGGACAAGAAAAGTTACATCCAGTGGTTCGCGTCCTTTCGTAGCATTACCCAGCAGATGCAGAGAAAATTGCGGAAATCTAATTTAGGGTAGCCGATAAACCGGCGGAGATTTCGAGACTGGCATCTGACATATTACAAACCTTAGACTCTTAATGTTGCCTGCTCAATCTTCAGTTGGAGAAGAGTCGTTAAATAAGTTCTGAGTCGTGTCATAGGTCAGGCGGTTAGTCACTGGCTTTCCACCGCGGTTGTTCGGGTTCGATTCCAGGTCATGTGGGATTTGTGGTGGACAAAGCGGTACTGGGGGAATTTTTCCGAGTATTTCTCTTTCCCCTCTCAATTCTCATTCCACAAAATTCTCCATACTCAGCTATCATCTGGGGCTGGTATAATAGGCTAATTATGGACAGACGTACCAAGAGGGCTCAGTTCTACTCCACCCCCAAGAAATAAAAAGAAATAAACTATGCATCACTCATAATGCTTGACGTAATAATTACGTTACACAAGGAAGCAAATTATTTCCCAATCTATGTTACATAGCCTGTGAGTGAGACAGAGAAGAGGTTTCTTGCTATAAACTGGTTTCAAGCATTTCTGTCACTTAGTTGTCGGAATTTCCCATGGTAGATGCATGTGAATATTTAAACAAGTATGGCCTTTGGTAGGCGGAACTCAGCTAGAATTTCTGAAACACAAAACCGCACATGACAGGATCTTGTCGTGACACAACATAATCGCATGCTGAGGTGACCGCCCGCCGGTTCACAGGACACACAGATCAATGGCCTGAGATGATGTGGAAACTGAAACAGCTTGTGAAAATGGAGCGGAGGCTCCCGTAGCCAGTCGTACTGTTACTGCAACTCCAGCCTACAAGCGAACATTTCTTTCGAAACAAGTCAGAACTTTACAACAAAGTAGGTCACGATAGTATTTTCTAACTTACTGTCTTAATATCCCTACAGACAACGGTATAAAGTAACCTCAACTTACCCATTTTTTGTTTCATGAAAATATATGAACCCTCATTATGAAGTCAGAAAAGTTAAATGTCACTGTCAGACTGTGTACTAACTGCAGAATATTCCTTGTTAGTTACACAACTGGGCCGATCACAGGGGCAGCGCGGTCTAAGCCATGAACCTTCTTCGCCCGTTCTAACATTGGGATGGTGGGTTTGAATCCCACTCAAGGCACGGATGTATGTGTGCGTGTATTCTTTTTGTGTTGTTCTGTGTGTAGGTAGAGGCCTTGCGACGGGCTGATCCCCCGTCCAAAGAGTTGTACAGACTGTGTATAGATTAAGAGGCTGTAAAAGCGGCCAAGGTCCACAAAGGGGTGTAGAGCGATAGAGAGTTATACAAATGATAAATCATTTTCTATTGTGGTCTTCCAGATAATGACACTGCATATTCTGCTGAACCTTCTTCTCAAAGGAATCAAGTGATTTGTTCTTTGCATTTAACGTCACTCTGATTATCAAGACTATGTGGAGTGGAGAGGTAAGATGATAAGTGAATGATGAATTGGAATAGATCTGGAAGGGAGCGGTAGTAGTCTAACCGAGTTACTAAACCAGAATTCGTTTGGAGGAAAATCAAGAAACCCCTCAGTCAATTTAATAAATTTCTCTGGCGATATTCGAATACAGTACCTTGCGAATATATTTAGTACATTATATGCCGACGAAATGTCTCCATCTGCATTGAAGATGGAGGTACTATGTTCTTCCGAAATGCTGGTACCCATTTGCAGGACTAGATTGTGTCATAACACAGATGGCCACAGAATGAAGCGACGCAGAGACGGAAAATCTCAGTCTCGTATAGGGGATTTCCTGCTTTTATGAAGTCTAGGTGTTAATTATTAACTTCACAAAAATCCGCCATCAAACACTTTCCTAGGCACGTACGTATTTTTGCTTGGCTGCATAGCGACGCTGTCAGTATGGAGAAAGAGCTCCTCTGTCTAGTCCATATTCAGATATCGTAATTAGATTATGAATAATGCATTCTTCTAGGTTCTATCGCAATACAGCTAGGAGACACGAGTTTCGGAAGAATATATCGCCTCCATCTTCAGTACAGAAGAGTAAATTGCGGAATAAACCAACAGAACCAGACGGCAGGCTAGTGTTTGACACTACCAGCATTCTTGTGAACAGAACGGTTAGACAACTTAGGGGAATATATGGAAGTACGTCGTAGTGAGGAGTGCAACAGTTTGAGGATAACGTTGGGAAAGGTGGGTGGGAATGAATCCGTGGGACTTCTTTCCGTGGCCTCAGTATAGTAACTAAATATTACTTCGTGCTACACCTTCATGCTCTTGTATATTTACCTTTCTTTCTGTTATTTCTTTGTTTCAAATGTTTTTCATGAGGGAACTTCAGGGGATCTACAGGTCTTCACAGAAATCACCCTTGCAGTGGTAACCCGATAAAATCAAAAAGCGAATGGGGAATAGCTACTCCGTTCAAGAAAATTGTTACTGGCCCTGGCCAGCTCAGTGATTCCTGATTCCGGGTCCCGCGGGACTCATGACCACATTTCCCTGTCTCTCGATTCTGGGTATCGTGCATCTTGTGTTAGTCAGAGTCATAGTCAGAGTTACTCTATGACTGGCGGTTTACAGTCAATCAGTTTGTCTTAGCGACAAGCCCCTTGAGACTCACGACCAGTAATTTTATCTTCCTGCTGAACACTTGCAGTTGTTGTCCTTATGTAACACCATCTCTGATGAGAGGATGGGTCTGTGTTTTACAATTGCTGCTGGTTCTCGCCAGCACAGTCATTCTTAGGTCCGAGTCCCACGGGAGTCATGACCATATTTTAGTGTCTCAGATTCGAGACTCCCACAACATTGAAGGTCAGGTCCCGTATTGTTAACCCCCAGGTACAGGGTGGCCCAGTTACACCCCCAGGCACTGGGTTCCATTTTCGTAGCTTCATACGACTCGCAGGGTCACGGTGGAGATATTCGACAGAAAACAGAAAACTGGCTACAGAAAACCTTATGGCCAGCTTAAAATACTTAGTTCGAACCTCACAGAAAACACTGATGATGGCTGTGACTGCCACTCCCAGTGCTACAGTACGCACTGGGCAACGGAACAATGGCAGTTACTGTCTGTTTGTAATAAAGTAGTTGCAGCAACAGAAAATGTCAGGCTCAGTTTGCTGCCTGCTTCTGCTGCTTACTTACTTGCGATAGGTTCCTTCGAAAGAGCAGGCTCTCTCTGACCTTCCCGACATTACGTGCCACAGTACTGTGGTGAGAACGTCTTGTGATTTGTTTTGCTTCAGAATTCACTTTAGAATCTATCAGCACAGCTCTACGGAGCAGGAATCGACCAGCACACAGACAAGATAAGACAACACTGAGAAAACCGAACTCACTCCATGCGTTGATTGTGTAACGCACATTCTGAGTTAGTGATTTCATTGTACTACTCAGGCTCTCCGGAGGTTAAAGATCACATCCTTCTTAATTCTTAACCACTCGCCATTTGTATCGAACGTCTCAAATAATTCGTCGCTTATAGACTACTGGGTTAAAAGAGCATCATTAATCCTTTATGGTACAGTTGTAAATATATGGGGTACTTTACCAATAAAATCCCTCCATTTTGAACAGAGGTTGTATTTATGTACTGCGTAAGATTCTCGAAACAGACAGCAAATACTCCTCTAGAAGTTCATTTTTAATAATATGACATGTGGGCCGTTTCTAGAAAACGAATTGTCAAATACGTTGCCGCGGAGAGATTGATTCTTGCAAACAAAGTGGTTACGGAAGACGGTTTCCATGGATACGAAAATTGAAAGTTGTAAAATCGTGAAACCCAGATTATCGTTAGGAAATTAACACACGTTTTCGCAACAACGAATGGGGACAGAATAACAGAAGAACTGTTCGGTTCATCCCGAAGTTATAAAGGGAGGACACGTAATTGAATCTGATTCAGTCGTAAGAGAATTCAGAAGGAAGTTCAACAGTTCAGTTCAGTTGAGTGTTCAGCTGTGGAGCGTTAACCAGCGGACAACGGAAGCTGAAGAAGTGGCCGATTCGTAAATCAGAACCAAGTCAGTCACAGTGAAAGAGAAGACGCTCGTAAGGAAGACGTAAGGAACGGACAGAGACTTAGGGAACCATTGACTGTGAGTTGTTGTAATTGACTGTAGTTAACAGTGATTGCAAAAGAATGTGTAAATAAATCCAATCATCCAATCCAGAACCCGTTATTGTTAGTCACGCAAACCCGTCGTACGTGACAATCTCAAAACAGAATACAGCCCTAACCCAGGCCTCTCCATGTTAGCATCAAAATCCTATTCTAAAACTGTAAGTTGCTTACTGTTTTCATTTACTTCTGCTACATCACCACAGAAGAGTCTCCTCCCCATTGTGGTTTCTTTTTCAATTGCCATAATTTAAACATTTTCCCACTCCCCTCACCAGAGGGACTAGCGGACACTCTCTGGGCGTCATCCGACCCCGAATGTTGTCTATAACTCTCCTCTTTTCAACAATTGTAATGTGATCTCCCCCGTCCACTTTCGCTCGTCAATATAATTTCTTCGGAATTCAAATGGCTAAATAACCCAGGAATCGGTGTTTGACTAAGGTAGACCGTACACCGGCATGCGTCAAGACATGTAACAGTCAAGACAAGATGTCTGCGATATGACGCAAAGAAAAAAACAGAGTTGAAACGAATGAGATTATGAAAACCACCGCACACCGGTCTGAGTCATGATGCTAACGTCAGCTTCATCCTGACGAATCATGAATGAAGCAAGACTGCGTCTTTTGTCTCATGTCTTGATGCTTGTCTTGATGCAGTTGGTGTGCTGCCGCCCTTACTGGAATGCGAACAGAACACTTCAGAGAAGCGACTTAGAGCGAAAACGTGTGTACGCCACGTCACAAGGCGTGCATCAGTCACCATAGTGTCGCTGTATGACGCAAGTCACATTGATCCTTCCACAACTCTTGCCAGCCTGATGACTTTCTCTTCAAAGGAAGAGCCAATCGATTTGACTGATGTTACGGGTCACTTGTTCATACAGACATATTTAACAATATACACACGACAGTTATATGGAAATCTAAAATAGAATATGATATTAAATCTATCATAAAACAATTATAGAAAAAATAACATGGCGTAAAATATCAAGGTCGTTAAAATTTTGAGTTATGGAGCTTTCGCCCTAAGAGATGACCACGTACTGGAGGTGTTTGCGAACAGGATGCTGAAGATGATACTTAGACTTCAGAGTGTGGAAGAAACAAGGCACTTCAAGAAATTACACAATGACGAGGTTCATAAATTTGTAAGTGAAATAGTACCGTTTCTCACGGTGTTGTCGCTTGCAGAATTCTTATACTTTTTCATCTACCCTGAAGATGGGGGCGAGACGTTCCTCCGAAACGTCGGTTAACACCACATATACACGGTGCCAAATCCCAGAAGACTGCTTTCTTCATAGTCACCGCCGTGAAAGCCTCAAATCTTACAGGGCATCTTGCTGTCTGCGTAGCAATATTTCATTTTCATTTTAAAATGCTAGGCTATACAGTTTAGCCAAAATTCATAATCTTCGACCAAAATATCCTTTCCAACTTCATAGCCACTAAAATACTGTCGCGTTTGCTAGGCAACGCGACAAGCATCTTGTGCGGGTTCTCGGATTTGAACGAATATTTTATTGGAAAGTCACTTTCTTTATATTCTTGCACCGCTATTCTCGGTGACGTGTCTTCTGCTCGGAGCTCCGGTGTCCTTAACTCTCGTCGAATACGAACTTGCTTCTGCTGTGGTCGGATTCGAACTCTACTCGTTAATTTCGCCTGCTGCTATGCAACGAATGCGGGAATATGTGTCTGCCTCAAACAATCCATTTGTAACGCTGGGAACCCCACTGTTAGACTTTCATTTCCGAGTCAACGATTTCCTGAGCTTCGATGCATGGGAATTGCTAGCCGTTGACTAGTGATGGACGCCTTATAGTCAGGCTTTCAGGCGGCACGTCACAATACATTTATCTGTACTGTGAAATATTATTTCAAGTATTTTCAGTCTATTTAATTACGACTTGATATCTTCACAAGTATCAGTACAATTTTTCAATGGTGAGATTCTTAATGTGCTGTTCTAAGCATGCTTCAGTCGGGGAGATAAGCTGGACTTCACATTGCGGAAGAGGAGAAATGCATAACAAATTTTAGTTTGGAAACCTATGAGTATGAGGGGTGAGCCATAAAACTTGCCATAGCACTGCGACCGTCAATGATCTATTGTGCTTGTGGAAACCTAAAGAGAATATCTCACATGGGGGATAAAGGTAGATATCGGAGAATAAGATTAAGATTAAGATGAATCTTAGCGAAAAAATGCTTGAGGACGTGGACAGAATTAATCAGAGACAGAGTAGGATCCATTGACGAGGCTTCATGAAGGTGCACATTAATTCTGGAAGAGAAGTTCGTTAGCATACCTCATCTGCTCCCTGCTTCTCACGTGGTCCCTTAATCATGTCATATCTGACTGCGTTCTAGAACTACTTCAAGCTATGATGAAGGATTAACAAGGATAACATAACATGGAAGGCCATGTCTTGAATTTCGCTATACTGACAAGATAACGACTAAATATTCGTAAAATTGCATTCGTTGATTGAGTTTACTTTAAGCTTATGGCTTTGAAATTCATTATATTACACATATCTGTGACGACAGATCAGGACGTCAGGATTTTTTGGTACACATATCCTGCACATACATACATACATACATACATACACATACATACATGATGCACTGATTCAAAATCAATTTTCATGCCATTATTTATTATTATTATTATTATTATTATTATCATTATTATTATTATTATTTAATTTTTCTTATGTAATTGGTTTTAATTTATAGACTTGTTATTAATTTTATTAATTTTATGCTATCACTCACAGGTGCCTTATCTTAGTATTTAGTTACTAACAGTATTAGCAACATTCGTAATATTTCATAAATGTATGTATATATTTCAGTCTTCTTTAGATTTATGTTCACAGATGTATTTGTCATATTTGTATTTTGTTTTAATTATTTTCTGTACCTTATATACTCGTGCTAACTTTGTAATTGGCCACTGTGTTGTTAAGTTATTGCACGTAAATAAACATGAATTGAATTGAATTGAATTATTATGGCTCTGCAGCCCTTTGTTGGGTCCTGGTCTCTTCTTCAGTTTCTTAATCCTATACACAGGCGGTAGAACTCCTTTGACAGGGATCAGCCCATCACAAACCCGTTAACTACACACAGAACAACACAAACATGTATGCCTTGAGTGGGATTCGAACCCACAATCCCAGCCTTCGAGCGAGGGAAGACAGTTCATGACTTAGACGGCGGGGTTACTGTGACCGGCATTTAATATCATTACTACAATAAAATATAATCGTAGTCTAGTATCGACGTCATGAAATAAGCAACTAAGAAACAAATATTATTGTTGCCATCATTTTCACTACTACATCATTCCTATTATTGCTATATGTTTCCTTCTTTCCAGTCCTTTCTAGTTCTGTTTTGCCAAACCAAAATAATCTCACACCACGTTTCATATATACGTGATATTTTGAATTAAAAGTTTCTGATAATTTGCATTTGTACAGTTCATTATTTTCTTATACGCTAAATCCTCATTTTCCTTCTACCATTTGCTGCCTACGAAATCTTCTCTCCAAATTGTCGCTTCCACACATTTTGGCAGTACACATTCAGCAATCTCCTCTTCAATTTCTTCATATGAAATCTGATCCTATGGCTTCCCATTCCAGCATAGTGAACCCGAGCCTGTGTAATGGCATCAAAAGTTCGTACCTACCACCCCACCACGTACCTCCACGTAAGCCACTACCGTCTGGTTACCAGTAACGGTATCGCGTGTTTCCCATTATCCAGTCCTGTTCCGTGTTAGTGACGTTACTCAGAACTTTACTGTAACTGCTCCCTCTGCAAATGGATTCATGTCCTGAGGAAATTGTTCGCATTATTTTTCTTACGAAATCAGCTCTTCCTACATATTCCCTTAGAAGTCGAGTTATATATATATATATAAAGCTTCAAGTAAACTCGTCTCGCTCGACAAACCCAAGATCGTACCAGACCATATTTGTAAAGACCAGATCGAGACAAAAATCCAAGCTAAACTACACTAATTCTGGAAAGATCGGACCGGACTAATCAAGGTCAGAGCAAACCCAAATAAAAAAACTAAAGAATTAATTAGCCAACTAGACGGGAGCAGAAAGATTGTATCAAACCAGTCCACACTCAGACGACTAGTTAACCAATTAACAAATTTATCAACCAGACGAGTCCAGACAATACTAGACCAGCGATCAAGCTAAATATCTAATTAATGAAGTAGCCGATTAGTAAACCAGCCTACAACTAATGAAAGAGCCAACCAGTTCCATGAGACGGGATCTTCTTTTGCAGTAGGTGTTCTGCTAATCAAGAAATTTCCCAGATCTTAAGAAACTGAAGATTCGTCACCGTGTAAACAAAAGTCTTCCATTGTGTCATATACTGAGTCACTTAATTTCTTATGACATTATAAGAACGACCTGTTTTCTACTACAGTGCATATTTAAATATTGCATTAATATTGCGGCAGAATAATATAATAAAATTAATTTTATACAAAATAAATTTTAGGATTTGAACGGCATTGTTCTAATCCAGATTAGGTCCCGAACATGTGGTTTTGTGTCTCTTAGAGTGCGTCTTTACTTTCTCTGGAAGCAGGGAATTTCATCTACGAAAGTTGTAATTATGGGCTACTTCAGGCAGACACTGCAGTATCAAGTTGTGGATAAAATATGATACATATTTTTAAAAAATGGGGAATTCTGGGTAGCCATTCAGATTCCGACTGCCAGGACACGTCTGATTTCAACGAGTAGAATGTAAAGTAGATGAGTTGAGACCTTTGTACCATACTTTTGGTAAAGCGTGAGATTTATGCGTTGCTCCAGTTACTGGATTGCTGTGGGGGAGTGAGAGGCGTCGTGACGTCACACGACGCGTGCAGCCATGTTGGCTGGTGACGTCAGCAAGTTGCAGGTCGATACAGCCGGCGAGCCGATGCGACGGGACTGCGACTCGCTCCACGTTCAATCTTTCATACTCGGCGGTACCAGCAATAACAGAATTGCTTTACGGTCGATTCCAAAGTAAAGCAAAGCAAAGCAGTGTAACCAAATCCTCGCCTTTCTCCTTCATCTTCTCCTCCTCCTCCTCCTCCTCCTCGCTTGTACCTCCTCCTCTTCTTCTTCTTTCTTGTTCGTTTTTTCTTCCTCGTCTTCCAAATATCAGAGAATATTTCATTTTTGAGATGGGGTTGGGCCTGATGGTGACCCAATATGAGGGTCGAAACATGTAGGGTCAACAAAAACAAATGTTGATATGATAGTGTATACTTTGTTTTAAATACAAAATATTGTTGTGTAGACTGCATACTTTTATATATATTTATGTACCTTATTTATAACACACAACGGGATGCATTGTTATCGGTTCTTATTCTTCCGCTTCGTCTCTTAGTACCTCTTTTAGATTCAAACCGTCCAGCTTCTTACTGTTGATCGGTGTATTTAGCTCTTCCATTTGTTTATGCTTCCATTCGCCTGTTTTCATTTTCAATTACTTCTTAAATAAACTTCAGAAAGATTTGTAGAATAATTATTAACATTTTTTTTTTGGTTTCCATGGCGTTTTATACATAGTGTGACTTGAAGCAGTGAGTGTGGGTGGAGTTTGGTTTGGAGATTAGTGTTATTAAACAATGTTATATTTTAGCGTCCTGTTACACTGATTCATGTCCATGGTTTATGCTGACCGCCTTACAGTGTATACACTTTTTCACCTTATTCTTCACTTCCACACTACATGTTTCAGCACTAATGTGCCATCTTCAGGTGTCTTTATGCACGTTAAACTATTGTACTGCATGCCATAATGTCTTCATTCTAAAATGACTAAAATCTGTATTCGTCATATAAGACGATGAATTCTAAATAATAAAACTTTTCAGGATTCTTCCTACGTCGCAGTCAAAATTTCTCATAGATCGAGTAAATAATTACCCCATTACCAGAACAGCAAAAGATAATGAGATAGATACTATAAGCAACATACTTATAAATAATAAGTACAACACAGATATAATTGCAAAACTAACTACAAACAGCAGAAAACAAAATACTGCAAAAAAGCAGAACGTTGTAGAGAATTCAGAAGGACAAAAATCAAAAACGAAATGGGCAACATTCACATATATAGGAAAAGAAAGAATAAATATAACAAAAATATTTCGAGACACAAAATTGAAAAGAGAATTTAAAACTAAGAACAATTTACATCATATATTAAAATCAAGGCCTCGAATAAATAAATATAATAATAGTGGCATATATAGCATGAAATGCCTAGATTTCCCCATGGAATATATAGGACAAACGGGGAGGAAATTTAACACCAGATACAAAGAACACATACATGATATAAGACACAATAACAGCAGTACAGGATACTCAGAACACATATTAAACACAGGACATGCATATGGTAGTATAGAAAATACTATTTCATCATAGAAACAAATAAGAAAGGACAATACTTAAACACATTGGAAAACTATCATATACACAGAACGACAAAGAAAAACACACATATGAACAATATAAATAAAGATATATATAACCCAATATTTCACGAATTACATACTATTTACACAGAACAGCATAACACCCCACCTCCTACCCCCACAACATCATAACACAACCAAAAATGAAGACAGCACACACAAACAGATCCAGCAGTACAACGCATGCAGTAACAGGAGCAAAACACAACACAGAACACGGTGAGTATTAAATAAATATTATAAAGCCACATGTAACAGATAAAAGTCAGAAAGTGTTAATGAATAACAATTTCACGTTACAGAAGAATGCTCACATAAAAGAGGATTGGCATAGTTCGCGTGTTTGAGTGCGACGTAGGAAGAATCCTGAAAAGTTTTATTATTTAGAATTCATCGTCTTATATGACGAATACAGATTTTAGTCATTTTAGAATGAAGACATCATGGCATGCAGTACAATAGTTTAACGTGCATAAAGACACCTGAAGATGGCACATTAGTGCTGAAACATGTAGTGTGGAAGTGAAGAATAAGGTGAAAAAGTGTATACACTGTAAGACGGTCAGCATAAACCATGGACGTTATTAAACATTTTAACACAAGACTCGTCACTGCACTTAATTATAGCACCATCATTGATTTCAACACACTACAAATCACTACAGCACATGCTAAGACTTTTCAGTTTGCTGTGTCTTCACCAGTCGTTCCCTGGTAACGGCTTCTAACAGTGGAGGTCCCTCAGCTTCCGCGTTCACTTCGTTTTCTGCTGTCTCTCAACGACACCAACTAAGTCTTCTCATCACACACTCCCTTACAACACTGTCTGAATTCTTGCTCCAATTGTACTCCTTATAACATCTCCGCAAGGACCGCGTAGAAAGCACTGTCCATTGTTGTACTCCAATAGTATCCGTGGAAACATGTTCGCGAAGGCGTTGCTGAATAAAGGCTGCGTATATCCTCTTATTAAGAATCTGTTGCCTAATAGCGGATGTTTCTTTGTTGTTTGTTTCGCAGTAACGGGTCCACATGCTACAATAGAAATAAAAATGACGAGTTCTTTGCAGGATACATTTTACACCACTTTTTTCAGTTTCAATTTTGTGGATAGAACTTCAAAATATTTTCAAAGAAACATATTCTGCAAACTTCAAATATCCTATAGCGTCGAATTAAAAGGTTATGAACGAGTAATAAATTCTGAAAGCTGTCAAAAGAAGCGATCAAATTATAATTTGAAGCAGTAGCCCGGCATTTGTTTGGAGCGAATGAGGAAACCCACGAATGATCTCCGTCAGGATAATTTGTTTTCATGAGGAGATATGATTCCGGAACCTTTGGAGTACGAAGCAGGATTACCTTCTGTTTGACCAAGACGTTCAACGGAGGCATGAATCTACAAATTAACTCCAAAATAAGTCTTCATGGTTCCTACTTAATTAAGCATAGAGAAGAGTATATTTATATCTTCACTTTCACTATTTATCTGGTTCAGAATGAAGTGTAATGAAGGTTACACGTGTATGAACAAGACAGTAAACGTGGGATGGTATGGATTGGATTGATCTGGCTCAGTATATTGACCAGTGGAAGGCTCTTGTGAACACGGTAATGAACTTCTGGGTTCCATAAAATGCTGGGAAATTCTTGAGTAGATGCAGAATTTCCGACTCCTCAAGAGGGACTCATCTCCATGATTAAGTAAACAGTAAGCGTGGCTCAGTACAAGCAGTGGAGTTTTTTTTTTTTGCATGGAGAGTATGCATAAACTGTTGGAGAATTTTTTTGATATGTATTCAATTAGATATATTTATTTAACATTATTAATATTTTCATGTGTCTGGAATTCCGTGACGAATAATAATGGGTCTGGATTCGATGACTGGATTTATTAACACATTATACAATCAACTCGTACTTACAAGTAATACAGGACTATCGTTGATTCACGGAATTTCCAGTTCACTGTTAAACAAGCGCTAGGATTCTCAGTCTTCACTAGTCGTATCCTGGTAACGGAATTAAAACAGCCTCATTGTGACTAAATCTTCTGATCACACACTAAGTTTTCACAGGCTAACTTATAACTCTTCTTTAAACACAAAAATTCCGTGGCTATCTCCTACCCACAAGTGACTCAATTCTGTTTACGCCGTTGTACTCGCATTCTCTGACAACTTCTGAACTCCCAATTCCAATTCCTTAATCTCCCTAGCTATAAACAGGCTTTCGTTATATAGACGGCACGGACCATGCAGCACAGAAAATACACGTCAGGTGTCAGAACTGGGCATGGTGCAACCCACACAGAAAACATTTCTTCCGTTGTAAGAAAACGTGTCTACTGGCCTGTTACCCAGAACTGGGTATGGCGCGGACCACACAGAAAACACTTCTTAAAACACCCGTTCTATTTTTGCGCGTGCGTATTTCGGCCGTTGCCTGGAAATTGGTTACCATGTCATAAGGACGATATTACAATTAGTATTGCTGGAACCGTTCAGTATTCTGGAATATAACGTGTGTAGTAAGACGAAAGTCAACTGACATTTCGGAGGTTCATACGTGTATAGCCTGCATCTTCTGTGTCGAAGAATAAACCAAAGAAAAAACAAGCATGAAGGAGACAGCAAACAAGATCTGTTTCCAGACTTCTTCTGGAAACTCTGCTGACTTCCACTGGACTACACGCGGCGTCATTTCCCATAAGATGAAGCGCTTCCTATTCACCGTGATGAGAATCTCAAACCCGACAACGTAACTACGCTTCCGGAATTTGTCCATCAAATTAGCGTTCCAAATTGAACACTACGCTGCATGAAATGGGTCTCTTTCCATCCTCAGGTGACATAACAGGTGAAGTACCTACTTTACTGGGCCCAAGATTCAGTTTAAAAAACGCAATATTCAGTTCGAAATATTAGACAAAGTCCAGAAACTCATCAGTATTAATTATGAATATTATTTCACATAAATAGGTATTGATATAAATGCTACAGAAATATGGAAGGGAAAATGAAGCAAATAATGACAATCATACTGAAACAAATCCTGACCTAATGTCTTTCAGTATTCAGTAAAACGTAACAGTTTGTTTGCATAACCAGCCGCATTGAACATCACACCCTTTCGTTACTTACGCTAACTATGATCCTAGCGTTAATGGATGGAAGGAAACCACGAAAATAATTAGGTTCTGACACTTTCCAGATAAGAGAACACGCAACTAAGGAAAAAAAAAAGAAAGAAAAATCAACTAAGGCACCATCCCAGAAGATTAACATTTACCCCTACAAAAATATGTTCGGAAAAACGCAATACACTTACGTCGGAGAAGTTGCAGAAGAAGCTAGGCATTAAAATATCACAATGCAATAAGACGCAGGAAAGAGTGAGATGTCTACGAAAGAGCACGCAACCGCTTTAGGTTAGGCAATAATGCCTCAAACAATCCTGCGTTACTGCTCCACATGTGAAAGGTCCAGGGTTTAGTTCCTAGAGTTTGATAACTTGACTCATGATTTAGACAAATTGAGGGAGCCGGGATAGCGCAGTCGGTATAGCGACTGGCTGCGGGCCGGACGACAGAGGGGTCGGAGTTCGAGTCCTGGTAGCATCTAGAATTGTCTCTTCTCCGTGTTGTTCAGACCGGCTCTGGGGTCCACTCAACTCCCTATTCAATGGATACCGCGGGCTCTTTACCCGGGGAGAAACCTCAAACTAGTGCCTAGGTCAAGAAAATGTGGATCTATACATCCACTCCCCCCTACACCTTCATGGTGTAGTGCTTAATTAGTTAATCACAGGGATAACTTTACCTTTACATAATGAGAGAAGAAATATGAAAATCAAATTAAATTATTTAATTTCAACACCTATAATTTTTTTACCGTTTACTGAAGTATTTATTTTTATTTCTTAGAATGATGGGAGCATGAATTGGTTACAAGCCGATCACAGTGGCCTCGCGGTCTAAGACATGAACTGTCTTCGCTCGTGGGTTTGAATCCCACTCGAGGCATGGACTTCTGTGTGCTTTTATTCTGTGTTTGTGTTGTCCTGTGTGTAGGTAGCGGCCTGGCGACGGGCTGATCCACCTTCCAAGGGGTTCTACCGTCTGTCTAAGAAAATATTACGAAAGTGAAGATGAAGCCGGTGCCCAAAGAAAGGCTGTAGCGACGTTGATGAATGAATTAGTTATGAAATATAAGATTTTAAATTGAGTTACTGTTTATATTATTTGTTTTATTATGCATTGTCTTTACTTGCAGGTGTCAAGTTAATCTCTTGTATGGCTGCTGTAACTGTGTATCACATGATTCAAGTGAAATGGTAGGGACTTTCGGCAAAAGAATTTATTCAAGGGGAATCAATTTATTCTCAGAAGAGAGAGAAATTTTTACTCTAAGCGTCCTTAACTTAACGAAAATATAATCTGGTTCCTGGGAAATAAGGTCAGACTTTTAGAATAATATTTCAATTAAAATCATCTTATAAGTGTTAACAAATTTTATAGATTTTCCCGCTTAAGTACCAAATTTTTATAAGTTGAAATCTATGGCTTTCTTTGTCAACTGTACATAAGCTTCACAGTGATATGTAAATAGAGCACAGTATTGAGCTTTATCAAATATGGATTTGAACAATGTTCACAGCCACTGTAACTTGTAAACTGAAGGTTTATATATCGAGAATCATGATTACACGAAAGAAGGTTCCTGTGTTGTATATGCACAACAATTCCGATTAGACAGTTTTCTCCACTGATCCAGGAATTATTGAATAAAAAATTTTCGGGACAAGAGTTATGTTTTCTGCGACATAATGCCGTGTAATCCGGTGAAATTTAACAGATGTTTCGGAGGAATATAACACCTCCATCTTCAGGGTTGAATGTTTAGGCAACAAAGAAACCAGCAGCAAGCTGTCTGACGAATTTTACCAGCTTCGATATCCAAGCATATCCAGCGCTATATCCAAGGAGATAACACTTGACAGCAACCATTTTCAGAACCTCAAATCCAACAAACATTTAGTGAATTGAGTCTGATCACATTTTAATAATCCGTTAAAGCACAAAACAGTCTAAATATATAATTAGCTAAGTATTTAACCGCCTACCTAAATAAATAACGCTCTATTGCCAGGGTGTAAAGCCTTCTTTCATTGGTTGATATTTATTCAACTGAGAGACAAATTATCCGGTATTAGCGAACCTGAGAGTTAATTATCGTTCTATCGAAGGAACACATTTTAACCTTACGCTGATTCAGCATAATCCAGTGAATACAAAGGTATCCTATTTTAATATTATCGCCCCATCATCGTCCATATCTCCCATCTTATTTTTCGGCTCAGATTTTCTTAATAAAACTTCGTCTTGATTTCTAATTTTTTGTGTCTGTGCTTCATGTACAATCAAATTAGGGATTCTCGGTTCAGTCCATCCCCCCCAAAAACGGAAAAATATGAAGCTATATTTTGTGTAATTTTCTTGAGTCTTATGTTACATTATCTTCCTTAGCTAACTCCCAGATATAGGACAATTGTTGAGAACAGTATTCATGCAAGTAGGTATTGTGTTCGTGAAGAAAGTGCCAATTTTCATGGGACCCGCATATTTTCTGTCCATTTCGCAGAAGCAAAACCAAACATTTAGCTTTATACCTATTCATTTTCCCATGTTCCGTCGCAATGCACACGGTTTTCCAAAATGGTGCTTTTCTTCTGGTTTCCGAACAAATTTCTGTGCGAATTTCCCAAGCGTGACTTGCGCCCTTTTCATACATTTAATGGCGGCAGGCGCACAGGAGAAATTATGAACCTCCTCATTACGTAATTTCCTCCAGCTCTTTATTACTTCCTCCAATTTAGATCCAAGCATATTTATCGCCAGCCTTGTTTTATATTCTTCTTCCAGAGTAAGAGGCAAATTAATCGTACTGCAGATAAAGCAAATCATAAAATTCGCATTGTGAAAATCAGTATACTCTCCTAACTGGATGCTACATTCATTCGCTTGGGCATCTTGAATACTATGACTGCGATATGAGAGGAGTACAGCGTATTCCGATGTCAGCAATCTTGTTGCTTTCTTGAATATTAATATATAGACTGCAGCACATTTTTGCATGACATGCTATTGTGCTTACTTACTTACTTGCCTACTCATTGAGCTGAGCCCTTCTGGAGGAGCCGCCGTTTCTGCAGCTACTCAAGAATATCCCAGCATTTTATGGAACCCGAAGGTTCATTACCGTGTTCACAAGACCCCTCCACTGGTCCCTATCCTGAGCCAGATCTATCCAATCCATACCATCACATCCTATCTCTCTCAGATCCATTTTAATATTGTCCACCCACCTACGCCTTGTTCTTCCTTGTGGTCTCTTTCCTTCTTGCTCTCCCACCAATATCCTATACGCATTCCTCATCCCCCCATTCGTGCTACAAGACCTGCCCAGCTCATACTCCTTGACTTGATCATTGTAATTATACTTGGAGAAGAGTACAAATTATGAAGCTCCTCATTATGCAGTTTTCTCCAACCTCCTGTCACTTCATATGCTATTGTGCTTATACAAGTTATTTATTCTGGTAGTATAATAGTAACATTTATATTTGTTATTGGAAGGAACGTCTTAATTTACAAAGAAAGAGGTTAAGCAATACAATTAAACCAATGCGCATACAAAGACCTAAAATATTATAAGTATGGAATGTTATCGTTAGTTTCTCTGTAATAAATTAAAAAAAAAAGTACTCTAATTTATTAAGGGAAATGAATGTCAAGAATTTTAACAAAAAGATCCAGTCTACAAGTTTCCGCACGCGTCAATATCTCAAGTCACGCTAGTTTTGGTTGTCACTGCATTGTCTCAGGAACTACTGGGTACGCATGTCAGGGCAAACCAACTTTCTAGGCCTTCTGGAAACTTTACTAAAAGGAAACGGTAATGAAATTACGTTAAAAAATCGATTCCATTTGGAAAGAGAACTGTTACTTAAATTCTGTTGCGTTATTTGTTTAAATAAATTCATGTTCATTTTAAAATTTCGGAAGTACAAAAAGGACTGAAGCTTAGGTAAGTATGTTTTCTAGTGTGTTCCTAGTAAAAGTAAGTAAAGCTATCCATGTATCAGGCCGTGAAGGCCCATAGGGTTGTGAGACATTGAGGTTCCAAAATTTTCTAGACAATCGGCACATAGATGGCGGTAAGGCTGTCAGCCCTACTTGTCGGCCGTCCTTTACCCCCACGAATATTCCACGAATATTCCTAGTACTCATTTCTATTAGAGGCTGAGTCGACCCCAGGGCCATAGTGCGGCTGGAAGGATTAGATCAACTGAAAAATCCAATGACCCCATCGGGACTTGAACCCGCGACCTTCCAGCTTGTAGCATAGTGCCTCAACCACTATTCTACCGCGTGGCCCCATTCTAGTGTGTTCCTAGCTGTTTTAATGGCCATTCATTACAGAAGCATGTGTATTATTTTGAAGGATTTAAATTTCGCTGATAACAGTGGAAGCATTGCTTTCTTTCTTATATGTTTATTTCATTCATGATCTAGTCGTGTAAGAGCCAGCAGAGGTCGTAGAAACCTCACCTGCGCTGCTCCTAGTTTTTCAGGGTATTCCCCGCAATAACCAGATCTAAATTCCGAAGCAGGTTTCATATGTGTTACTTATTCTTGTTTTCGATTGTGTTTATATTCATTGCCAAATTTCCTATTATCCCTGTCACTGATTACGTCAGAAGATTATGGTATTATTTCCACGACCCTTCCTTTATCTTAGAAGTTTGATCATTGCAGAGTCAGGTTAGAGTTACTTTACGCCTGGAGGTTTACCGCAGAACAGTTCGTTTTGCTGCAAGCCCCTTGAGGATCACGGCCAATATTTTTCAACTGAACACTTGCGATCACAGTCCTTACGTAACATCCTCTCTGACGGGAAGATGGGTCTATCATTTACAACTGCTGCTGGTCCCGCCAACACAGCCACCCACGGGTCCGAGTGCCGCGGCCCTCATGACCACATTTTACTGTCTCAGATTCAAGACTCACACAAAAATTGAGTGCCAGGTCTCCGTATTTATATCTCCCAGGATTGCACAGCTATACCTCCAGGCAAACCCCCTCCACACGGTTGATCCTTGCCCCTGTATGATAATTGCGGTGTGTAACGTAAATTTTGTTCTCTGAATGCTATTGCCACATATACCCGTGCACTAAAGTTCGGTGATATTAGGTCCATGTTTAGTTTAAACATTGCTTAATTAATAGTTTACTTAGGGCCACGTCATAGCTCAAGCGGTTAGTCGCTGGCTTCCCACCGCGGCGGCCCGGGTTCGATCCCGTGTCTGGTCAAGTGGGATTTATGGTGGACAAAGTGACGCTGGGGCAGGTTTTCTCCGAATACTTCGGTTTTCCCTGCCAATCTCCATTCCACCAACTGCTCCACAATCACCCTCACCTATCATCTGGGGCTGGTACAATAGGCCAGAAGTGGCCGCAGTACAAGGGACTTAGTCCCACCCCACTAGCAATAAAAAAAAATAGTTTACTTGGTGTGCCAACTGTTACTTATTGTTTAATTCAGGCCATCGGGTGTGACCATCTGCAGGTAGTAACGTATCGGTCTCTTATTTTATGTAAAATTTATTTAAAACTGTAAAGGTAAAGCCGTCTCTGTGCTTAAGTAAGTAAGCACTACGCGTTGAAGGTGTAAAAGGGAGTGGATGTATAGATCCACATTTTCTTCACCTCGGCACTAGGTGGAGGCGAGTGGTGAGCTTCACGCTCCTGCCGCTTTACCCCCGGAAAAAGAGCCCCAGGTACCCACTGGATAGGAGACTGGTGGGCCACAGAGCCGGTCTGGACGATATGGAGAAGAGAAAATTCTGACCCTACATGGATTCGAAATCTAACCTCTCGGTCATCCAGCTCGTAGGCAGTCGTTAAATCGACTGCATTGCCCCGGCTCAACAACATTTATTTAAAGAAAATCAATACATTCTAATTAAATTTTTTACGTATTAATACAAATTGTATTTTGTCACGTAACACTAGTATTTCAGACGAGTTACTGTTAAGACAAATTATTATTTTATTACATTGAAGTCAGCAAAAATTAAACTCATTACACGACGTACATATCTGTTAGAAGAACTAAGAGAAATCATGAAAATACTGCATTCTTCTTTGGATTTCAAGAGTGATAAAAAAACACACTCGCTTTTAGAATTCAATGGTTTGGGAATGGAAGTCGATTTCTGTCCAGTACTGTACTTGATAGCAGAACTTCTGTTGTGTGCTGTGCATGTATTCATCTCTCGCCAGAGCTGCTGACTGAGTGGACAGTTAATTCACTATGATGGAGCTTACTTATCTCGTAACTGACACAGCGAACTGTTATATGATAATGTGACAAGGGGAAGCAGACGAGGATGTCATACTTCATTAGCATATCGCAGCGGGCTCCTTGTACAGCGGCTGCTAGGCACTACAGCAATCTCATGAAACCAAAAATATCCTCGTTATTTCACGGGGACTGTAAAGAGGTAGTTGTGATCCCCAATGCAAATAAATAAATAAAAGGTAAAAGGTAAAATTATTCCTGCACTTAATTAATTAAGCACGCCGCACGAAGGCAAGTGGGAAAATGGAGATATAGCTCTATCTTTGTTGGTCTCAGCACTAGATGCAGATAAATGGTCAACTTCACGCCCTGGCCGATCTACCCCCAAGAAAGATCCTGCTGGGTAAGCCACAGAGCCGGCGTGGATGCTATGAACAAGGGAAAATTCTCCTGGCCCTGATGGGAAACGGACCTCGATTTATCGGCTGTCCAATAGCCCGTTGTTATACCTACTGAGCTACCACGGCTCCTAATATAAATAAAAAATTGAAATAAATAAATTAGTAAACCGTGAATATGCGATAAAATATATTAAAAAGAAAATAAATGTTTAACAAGTTGTATACAAAAATAGTGTCCCGTGCAGAGGCTACTTAGAATACCTCCACTGTAGCCTAGAGAGTCGTAGAAGACGAAGAATAGGGAACCCGGTGCCGNGATAACTGGGCCACCCTCCAACTTGGGGGGACATAAATGTAGAGACCAGGTCCTCCGGATTCGGGGGTTGGACGCAGGGCTTACGACCTTCTTCTGTAAAAAAAATATTGTTGCGAAATCCAAAGACGTGAAAACGGATACAATCTGGCAGAAATTTCTAAAGAAGGCGATGGCTCAAAAAGGACAGTTTTGTCAATGATGATGATACAATATTTTTTAATGATCATTGGATTATACAACGTACAGGTTCTCCCTGCATACAATAACGGCGAACTATGAATCAAAAACGTAAGAAAGCGAGTGGCAGTGACGTGCTCTCCGATGCTATTCAGAACTTTTCTGGTGAAACTGGGAGCCACGTAACGCCTCATTCCTAGCCACTGGTCACAAGATCACGATTAATTCGAGAATTCCAGAAGAAGAAGAACTAATCGGTCGAAAAATTCCACATGTAGAAGTAATTAGACAACCGAACGATAAATTAATGCGTAAATAAACGAAGAAATAAGTATACAAATAAAAAAACTGTAAAGATGTCCCTGTGATTAACTAATTAGGCATTACGCCATGGGAGAGTGGATGTATAGATTCACATTTTCTTGACCTCAGCACTAGTTGGATGTGAGTGGTCAACTTCACAGCCCGGCCGCTTTACCCCAAAGGAAAGAGCTCCGGGTACCCATTGGATAGGAGGTTGGGTGGACCCCAGAGCCAGTCTGGACGACTTGTAGAAAAGAAAATTCCTGCCCACACCGGGACACGAACTCTAATTCCTCGGTCGTTCAGCCCGCAGCCAGTCGCTATACCGACTGCGCTATCCCGGCTCCTAAAATATGAGTATATTTACTTACTTACTCATGGAGCTGAACCCTTCTGGAGGTGCCGCCAATTCTGCAGCTACTCAAGAATTTTTTCGCATTTTATGGAACCCGAAGGTTCATCACCGTGTTCACCATCCCATCCTATCTCTCTAAGATCCAGTCTAATATTGTCCACCCACCTACGCCTTCGTCTTCCTTGTGGTCTCTTTCCTTCTGGCTTTCCCACCAGTATCTTATTCGCATTCCTCGTCTCTCCCGTTCGTGCTACATGACCTACCCACCTAATCCTCCTTGACTTGATCATTCTAATTATACTTGGATAAGAGTACAAGTTATGAAGCTCCTCATTATGCAGTTTTTTCCAACCTCCTGTCACTTCATCTCTTTTCGGTCCAAAAATTCTTAACACCCTGTTCTCAAACACCCTCAGTCTATGTTCCTCCCTTAATGTCAGAGACCAAGTTTCACACCCATAGATTCTAATTTTTATGTTTTTGGACAGCAGACGAGAAGAAAAAAGTTCACGCCCACCTGGTTTCCCTGGACCTTCCTAATGGCATATTCTAAAGCAAAATTGAAAAGGAGTGGCGATAATGCATCTCCTTGTTTTAGACCATATGAATACATTAAGGATTTTTTTATTGCTAGTAGGGTAGGACTAAGTCCCTTGTACTGCGGCCACTTCTGGCCTATTTTACCAGCCCAAGATGATAGGTGGGGGTGATTTTGGAGCAATTGGTGGAATGAAGATTGACAGGGGAAACCGAAGTACTCGGAGAAAACCTGCCCCAGCGCCACTTTGTCAACCACAAATCCCACTGGACCAGACCCCGGGATCGAACCCAGGCCGCCGCTGTGGGAAGGCAGCGACTAACCGCTTGAGCTATGGCGCGGCCCTTAAGGAATTGTTAACAGATAAATGATTACATAAGTACCCAAAAGATAGAAAGAAATTAGTACACAACTGAATAAACAAATTAATTAATTAATTAAATAATCACTAGGCGTATTGAAAGGACGAGAATTAAGAGAAATATTAAATAAAAGAATAAGTAAGTGAGCGGATAGTGAATAAAACATTAAAACACATAAAGTAAAAGCTTAGGCAAATAAATAAAAGAACACATGCGAAATAATGATGGGCAGATACGAACGAGAGATAAGGGCGCTGGTTGCGGGCTTAAGGTGAAGGTGTTTGACCTCGCGCACACAGATGGCTGCCGTTGTGCCGCTCATGCCCCCTTGAATGGATCTTTCTTCGCGATCTTAACGCGTTCTTTTTCTCAAGCTCATAAAATCAACGAAAAATCCAGATGTTATGATTGTCCGTCTGCCCGGTTACATATTTGTTCCCACAACTACTGAACGAAGGACTGTGATATAGCGCGTCTACAACTGAAATTATCTACAGAATGTATGCCGACTTCAATAGCCACGAGGTCTAAGGTATGAACTTGTTTTCTCTCGCTCGAACACTGCGTTCGTGGGTTAGAATCCCACTCAAGGTATGGATGTTCGGATATGCGATTATTCTCTTTGTGTTGTCCTGTGTAGGCAGCGGCCTTGCCACGGGCTGATCCCCCGTCCAAGAACTACTGACTGTGTATAAGATTAAGAAACTGAAGCGAAACGAAGTTTTTCAGAGTTCTCCTGTACTCCAGAGGGAGTGACGGGAATATGAATGGATGATGAACGACAGAATTTTTGTGGGACCTCTCCCGAAGATCGACGCACTACACTGTCGGGACCACTGAGTATAAACGCTGACTGCTCAGCACAAAATGTTAATTCCACTCGCGTGCGTCCGAACATTGGTTGCCACTCCAACGCGATATATCTGACATCAGCTCGATAGACATAAGGGCTATCAGTCAGTGCTGACGCCATTAATTACAGACAAGTACGTCTTGCACCAGAAGAAATGGGCACAAGTGGCCCAGCCGCTGCTGGAGAGTTAACCAGTGATCGGGGCTGTAGGGTGGCCTCTTATCGACAAGAAGCAAAGTGAGTAGTATGAGTATGAGTATGAATATGAGGGGTGAGCAATAAAACTGGTCTTAACACTGCGACCTTCAATGTTCTACTGTGCTTCACCTGTGGATTAACCCTTTATTAATCCAACACTTCTAGTGAAATATAGGACTTTGTTTACGGGGGCGTCATAAAAGTCACTTGGTTCCATGAAGAATTGAGCCAGGTGGCGATATCTTAGGTCAGCTATAGCCTCACAGTCACATAAGATGTGTGTGGCTGATTCATCTTCTTGTAGGCATCTTTCACAAGTTGGGTCGTCTGCCAGTCCCAGTTTGAAAAGGTGTCCTTTTAGGTGGCAGTGTCCAGTGAGTAATCCTACCGCCCATCTGAGTTGGTCTCTGTTTAATTTTAACAAGTCCCTCGTTCTTTTGGCAGAGAGTCCTGATATAAATCCTTTTAGCTGTTTGAGTCCAGTTGTGGATTCGCAGTGTTTTTTGTGNTGTGATTTCTGTTAGTCCAGTCCCTGATCAACGTGAGTAGTGGTAGTGGTAATAATATAGAGCCGTTTCTAGGCAATGGTTTGGTAAATATGTTCCCTCTGCAACGGATACGCCTGCAACAATAGAGGAGCTTTTGGAAACGGTGTCTTCTACTCGGCCCTTGCAAAGGGGTATAAGGAGGACAACTGAACCAAGAAGAGCCAGTTCTATATGGGAGCCTGTGAAGAAAGGACTTCAGCGTGTGAAGGTGAAAGATCTCCACTGATAGAAGCCATTACCAGGGAAAGGCTGGTGAAGACACAGCAGGCTGGAAAAGGCTTAGCGGGCACTGTGGTGATTTGTGAATTCTGGAGATTAGCGGTAGCGCTGTAATTACTTGCATTTACGAGCCGTCTGTATGGTTAGTAAATCCAATTATTCAAACCCCAGTCGATAATCACCCATAATACGTGACAATAGTAAAATTCACAGCATAAGTCTGTCTGCATGACACGATCTTTATGTCGGAAACAGTAACAATAATAATAATAATAATTCAATTAAATTCTTTATTATTTGCGTGCCGACTCAACAGCTATAAGGTCAATAATAACTGATAATAATAATTCGAGACATAATTTTGTCCATCCTCCCTGCCACTTCTCCTTCCACGTTTCTCAGGTTCAAATGTTTACATCAGAATTTCGCTCTCAAACACATCTCAGTCACTTAAGATATATGTAACAGCATAAGGAAGCATTATAAAGGGGGCGCTTCTTATCAGACGGTAGAATCGTTTCATGATCTATAAATCAGCCAAGAGTCCTGCGCTGAGAATCTGTGCATTGGCTCGTTACACGGAGTGACGTCATCACCATACGAACGAGTGCATATTGTCATCATTACCTTTGATGATATTTTCTCGTCCAGCGATTCGGACGTCAGCATGACGTATGCTCCGAGGCTTTTCTCACAGCACTGAATACCAGTCTTGCTTCTGTGACAAACTGACCGACACATATTATAGGTGGGACTAAATTTATCGGTAAATTCTGTAGCACACTGTAGCGTCAGTTCGTGGAAGGTAATTAATAAGAGTGATGGGGTATCTATCTAGGGCTCTACACTCATACTGTTGGACCTTGGCCGGGGGATCGGTCTGTCGTAAGGCCGCTATCTACACATAGAAGAACAAAGAAGCAGAATATACGAACACAGACATCCATATATCGAGTGGCATTCAAACCCACGATCCCAGTATTCGAGCGGGCGAAAACGGTTCATGCCCTAGACCGCGCGGCCGCTGTCATCGGCAATTGTGATGTGTATAATATTGGAATTAGCAGAAGGAATAACATCCAGAGAAATAAGCGACACATTCCCAATCCTCGGACGTCAGGAGTCGTGTAAATCTTTCCAGAAAGCCAAACATCTAAGAGTAGCTGTATCAGCAACTTGGGAATGATTACTCGAACAGTAAAAGTTCTAACGAGTAATAAATTGATTCAGCCGGTCACGTTAGCCGAGCGGACTAAGGCATGCATTGTCTTCGCTCTCTCGGAAGCCGGGATCGTAGGTTAGAACCCCACTCAGGGTATGGATGTTTAGTGTATGTGTGTGTATGTGTGTGTGGGGGGGTTCTTCTGTGCTTGTGTACGGGTAGAGGCACTGCGACGAGCTGATCACCCGCCCAAGGAATCCTACCGAATGCCTATGATCTAGTAAACCGAAGTGAAACGGAGACATTCATGGAGGTAGGCCAAGCCCCAAATTGGGACAGTAGCGCCAAAGGGGGAAAAAATTAATTTATTCAATTGTTAATCCCATGTGGTCACAGTGAAGTGTAACATAACTAATTTCTGTGGGTGTGGTACTTGTCCTCTCATTCAAAGGGGATCTTTTTATTGCTAGTGGGGTGGAACTAAGGCCCTTGTACTGCGGCCACTTCTGGCCTATTGTACCAGCCCCAGATGATAGGTGAGGGTGATTGTGGAGCAATCGGTGGAATGAAGATTGGCAGGGGAAACCGAAGTACTTGGAGAAAACCTGCCTCAGTGTCACTTTGTCCACCACAAATCCCACTTGACCAGACCCGGGATCGAACACGGGCCGCCGCGGTGGGAAGCCAGCGACTAACCGCTTGTTCAAAGGGGATAGTAAAATTTGAAGGTGCAAGATTTGGGGTTCTCATAGAGACGTTTACGAAGAGTTCTGTCTTCTGGGATATAACGCTGTGTGGTCCGATGAAAGTTGACTAGGGTTTCGGAGGAACATTTCGCTTCCATCTCCAGGGTTGAAGAGTAAGGCAAAAAAGAAACCAGCGCCGAAGAATTATAAGAATTGACAAATATATTTATGAAATGATCAGTTGATTTACAAACCGGATGTTACAATTATGCGATTAAAGAAATTATGACAGAATAAATGAAATGCAAAGAAAAAATACAAAAAGTTCTTGCAAGCATTAATCACCTACCGTATTTATGCATGTATAGGCCGCCGGCGTGTATAGGCCGCAGCACAATTTTCAGACAGAAATTATAGAAAAAATAATTGTCTTGGAATATTATTTCAGGAGTATTACACCCTGTGTTACTAATTATGAATATAATTTTTTTTAAATGAAGTGTGATTTCGAATATTTCGAATATAAGCCGCACCCCAGTTTTCCTCTTGAATTTTTGGCAAAAAATGTGCGGCCTATACATGCGTAAATACGGTACTTTCCTTTGATATGACACGTACCGCATAGAAAATGACACGTCCAATAATCCTTCTATTATTGTATGTGTGTTCGTTGCCACGTTAATGTTTTACCTAGCCGTTGCCTAGTAATGATAGGGAGATATGCATGCAGGCACAAAGATCGATGGGAGGGATTTATGAAATGCGTCAATTGGGTTGGGGCACAGATGTCACGATATACATACCAAGTTTCATAAAGATTGATTCAGGCATTCAAAAGTTAATGCTGGAGATACGGAGAACCACAGACAGTATGGTAATAGCATGAGCCTACTTTTATTCTTTCAATATAAGGAAAGTGGACTAATACAAAAAGAGCTAACTGAAGGCAAAGAAAACATAAAAGGAACAGAGGAAGGCAGGTGCATATATTATTAAACAGCACAGTAAATATATCCGTTATGAAGGCTACGTCAGCGAAAATCTCCGAAACACAGGCTTAAAATGTTGATATTTGTAAATATGACCTTAACCTACAAACCTCATATCGGACAGTTCCATATCTAAACCCTCCTCGTTTCAGTTAATGGAACTTAGATGAGCCACAATAAACCAAAATGTTCACTAAATTGCCACTTAGCACAATCCAATATCAGTTTCACCACACTGTTCACATGCAGTCTCATTACAGTTCCCGATATGTAATATTTTAACAGAAACCCCACGCGCGTGTAAGTCTTGCATGTGGCGTTGCGATCTGTGCAAGGACTGCGTATATTCAGATGAGGATGTGGCCATGTGACCTGACCGTAAGGGATCCATGCCTCCAGAGTATCACGTGCTCTCCTTCGTTCCATCAGGCCACGACAATACAACAGCGAGTGTCCCAAGAATTGCCTTTTATCTCCTCTGGGTCATGCGCCAGAACGCAATACCTCTCATAACACCCACTTCATAGACACGTATTTCAGCTTGCTGCTGTCACTGGCCTCGCGGTGTAAGGCATAAACTATCTTAGCCCGCTCGAATACTGGGATCGTGGTTTCGAATCCTGCTTGAGGCATGGATGTCTATGTGTGCTTAGCCTGTGTTTGTGTTATTCTGTGTGAACGTAGAGGCCTTGCGATGGGCTGATCATTCGTCCAGAGGGTCCTACCGGCTGTGTATAGGAATTAGAAGCTGAAAAGCGGACAAGGCCCAACAAAGGGCTGTAGAGCCATAGTTCCTACTCAAATTTGATGAACAGTACAAATTATGAAGTTCCTCATTATGTAAGTCTTCTTCTTTTTACTTCTTACACAGTCTACTTGTCGACAGCGTCGTTATAGAACCACCATAAAAATGTCCTCTCGCTTGGGTCCAAATAGTCTCTAATTAGAACAGTAACTTCATGAAGTTGGATCTCGATTTTTATGGAACAAGAAGATTTTTTAAATTGTTTACAGAACTCTGCCACTGGGCCAGGTATTGAACCAGTTTAATTAAGCTGTACCCTCGCAAAGGTTTTCCTCTAAGATATGTTCTAGTATTATCTCACATCTGTAACTCTTCATTCTTTTTTTCTTTGGCACTACAGCCCCAGTGGGCCTAGGTCTACCTCCATGAACTTCTCCGTTCACTTCGATTTTTCTAGATCTTATACATTTGGTAGAACTCCTTGGCGAGTGAACAGCTCGTCGCAAGGCCTCTACATGTACACAAACACAGAAAAACGCACACAAACATCCACGCCCGAGTGGAATTCGAACCCACGATCCCGGTTTCCAAGAGAACGAGTACAGTACATGTCTTAGACCGCTCGGCTACCGTGACCGGCGATACCTCTGTATCAGGTCTCCTAATAGGATTCTACTATTCAGATTTCCCAATAAAACACCTCATGATATTCTCATTTTCATCGCGCTTGTCACACTTCCTATAAATATCATCATTCTTGTGCTATCTCCTTAGTAGGGCCGCGCCATAGCTCAAGCGGTTAGTCGCTGGCTTCCCACCGCTGCGGCCCGGGTTCGATCCCGGGTCTGGTCAAGTGGGATTTATGGTGGACAAAGTGGCGCTGGGGCAGGTTTCCTCTGAGTACTTCGGTTTCCACTGCAAATCTTCATTCCTCCAATTGGTCCACAATCACCCTCACCTATCAGCTGGGGCTGTACAATAGGCCAAAAGTGGCCACAGTACAAGGGACTTAGTCCCACCCCACAAGCAATAAAAGAAATATATCCTTAGTAAGTTATGTGAACAGTTAAAATATTTTCGTTATTTCCCTTCTGTTATGCCCACCCCCAGCGTCCTCTACTGAAGCATCCTCAATCTATGTTCTCCTAGAATGACACCTCCATCAAAACACGTTTGTTTCCCTCTCTTCATCATCATTATCATCATCATCATCATCATGAGGCGGTCATCAGACACATAAATTACTTAACAGTTCATATTTATTCATGAATTCCCTCATATTCAGAACTGTATGAACCGTGAACTATACCTTGTTCCTTTAGACTACTTGGAAGATCTAGGGGTATAGAGGAAGATAATATCAAAATGGATATTAAAGAAAATATATGTGAAGATGTGGACTGCAATCATTCGGCTCAGGATTAGGACAGTTGATTAAGCAGCCCTATTTACTTTTCAATGAAAATTCGATACGTTGAAGCTACGTACTTAAAAACCGCGACAACTGCAATTCAGAGGACAACATAGACTATAATCTGTTCGGTGCATAGGTTGTATGCAGTGCATTACTACATGTATGATATAATGATTAAACTTCGATTTATAAGCTTCTCTAAATAACTTACGTGTATAGAATCAGTGACCGCCTCTGTAGTCTAGTGGTCAGCGTTCCTGGCTACAGATCCAGACGTCCGGGATCGATTCCCGAAGCTACCAGATTTTTCCGGAGAATTAGTGGGTCCGAAACGAGGTCCACTCAGCCTCGTGATGATAATTGAGGAGCTATTTCAAGGAAATAGCGGCTCTGATCTAGGAAACCGAAATTAACGGCCGTGGGGATTCGTTGCGCTGACCACGCGACACCCTCTATCCACAATAGTTGGCACTAAACTTCGCCGACAAGCGACGTTCGCTCGGTCGGTATAGTTCGCTTGCGGACTAAAATCTTGGAGTTTTTTTTTACAGAATCAGTGAAATGTTTTATTTAAATGCAAAAAGAACTTATACTGGCTCATATAATGAAAAGTATATATTATGCTCGAAGGTACAATACAGCGAAGAGTTCGACGGAATGATTTGAGTGTAATGCCTCGTACCGCTGGTCCCCATGGCAACCCGACTTCAGACAAATTGAAACGGTGTATACGCAAATGTCCATATCCACAAAAACGAATGTTATGTAAGATCTGAGGTTCTCACAGCGGTGGTTATGAAGAGTCCCATCTTCTGGGATATAGCACGGTGTAGGACCTGAGGCTCTCACAGCGGTGGTTATGAAGAGTCCCATCTTCTGGTATATAGCGCGGTGTAGGATCTGAGGCTCTCACAGCGGTGGTTATGAAGAGTCCCATCTTCTAGGATATAGCGCGGTGTAGGACCTGAGGCTCTCACAGCGGTGGTTATGAAGAGTCCCATCTTCTGGGATATAGTGCCGTGTAGTCCTTCGAAAGTCAACCGACGTTCCTGAAGAATTGCTTCTATCTTCATGATCGAATAAGCCGAGCAAGGTACCAGCGTGAAAGCAGGTGGCAAACAGGACGCCTCCGCTTATTCGACCCTGAAGATGGAGGCGATGTTTCCTCCGAAACGTCGGTTTACTTGCAACTGATTGAACGGCGTTATATCCCAGAAGATAGTACTCTTCAGATGTACGTTTTGTTGCTAATATAGACATGTTATTACGGAAGTGGAGCCTTAGCTGACACTAGCATGAAGTTCAATACCGACACACAAAGGTCACTTAGATGTTATAGTCAAGTAACTTTAGCAGTGAAAGTTGCAATTCACTTTGTGGCTCTGGAGAATTATCAAGTATTTAACTCACGGCACAATATGGTTCCCGAAAAACGATAAAGGAAATTTGTTGGAAAGATTTAATGTAAGTGGGAAATAACATAAATAAGAAACGTACTATGGCTACCTTCACAATTTGTTGACAGGGTTCTGCTAAATTCCTAAACTGAAACATGTGCACCCCTCCCGATATGAGTGACGTAGTGAAATTATTGCACACGAGGCTACGAGTCACACCAGTGTTTCAGCAAGCGCTGAGACCTAGAAGATTAGGAATATAGATACACAAAAGAAAGTAAGGAAATAAATAAATATATTATATAAAATGAGAAATATGTAAAACAAGGAAGAACACAGGCAGAAGAGAAATAAAAGAGCAAAAAAAAAAGCTAAATAAAGGAAAGAAAAACAAATAGGAATTAAAAAAATAAAAGAACTGAGGAAGAAACGTAAATATAAAAATAATATGTCGTATTTTAGCGTCCTATTGCACTGATTCGTATTCATAATGTGTATGTATTAACAGTGTTCAAGTGCACACAAACACATTTACCACTTCTACACTACCATTTCACTGCTTGCCTTTATATGTTCATTTACAAATGTAATATTATTTGTAAATGAACATATAAAGGCAAGCAGTGAAATGGTTGACGGATCGATACACCTGAAGATGGCAGCATACTGCCGAAACATGTAGTGTAGAAGTGGTAAATGGAATTGTGTGCACTTGAAGACTGTTAATACATACACATTATGGACAAAAATAATACATGAAGTATGATGGAATGAAAAGCGACCTCCGTAGTCTAGGGGTAACGTTCCCACCTCATGACTCAAGGTACGCGGGTTCAAACCCGGCGGAGGTCGTGGAATTTTTAAGGGCGGAAAAATTCAGGGAATAAGTCCTCCGGGAGGGGCCGTGGGTCCCGTGTCGTAGATTTACGGCACGTAAAAGAACCTCATGTCTCTAAGAGACCTCTGAGCTAAATTAGGCAGATTTTCACGCCCAAGTAGTTTCCAATGCCTCCGGTAGATGGGGAAAGTATTAGGTACCACTGCCAGATGAGGACCGACCTCGCTGACAGAAA
Source organism: Cryptotermes secundus (assembly GCF_002891405.2). NCBI lineage: Eukaryota > Metazoa > Arthropoda > Insecta > Blattodea > Kalotermitidae > Cryptotermes > Cryptotermes secundus. The sequence goes on along the minus strand of NW_019721760.1, from coordinate 309,975 downwards.
GGGACTAATTATCAGATACCACTGCCAGTAGAGGGCCGACGTCGCTGGCAGAAAGGGGCTGATAACGGGCACCAGTACCGGTAGGGTATGGAGACAGTAGAAATTAAAGGGGGATGCACAATGGCCCAGTAACTGCTCTAAGTGCATGGGGAAACCCACCTCCTCCAGCAATGAATGAATGATGATGGAATGAAAGGAATTGGGAAGGTAAAAGGAACAGATGGAGCAAGTAATGAGGAGTAAAGAGGGAAGGACATGGAGAGAAGTAGAGACAGGCAGGCGAATCCATGAGGAAACAAATGAAAGAATTGAATTTAAAGTTGTATGAAGCTGGTATGACAGAGTTTATTTGTTTGGAGTCTCTCCATTGTTCCCTGAGCAACAAGTCTATGGAGACATGCTGATATTGCCCAAGGCATGAGAGTAGCTCTGCTTGGCTCCCAATAGATAGCGAATTTCCTCATACGTCCCCTTCCTGCAGATCTGATTTTGGAAATGTGGTGGTCCTTCTATGTAAGAAACCAGGATGAAGGACACGATCCAAGAAAGAAAGTTTAGAAACAGTGCAATGTGACGCCCTAACTCGCTGTTGCTGTTTAACGACACTGCATCAATAAGTGGGTAACCGGAAGTCCGCAGCTGTAACACACTTTCGTTACGTCTGGCTGAACCATGACGATCCCATTAATGTACGTACATATCGGAGAAGAAACATGTTATTTCTAAGAAATGATAAAATCGTTTGGGAAAATGTCACAGTTCACAGGTCTACTGCTGGTGCAGTCACGCTTAGAGAACTGTCTGCTTCCTGTTTACTTCTGTACACGCACTTCTGTGTTTCGTGTTTGCGAAGTGTCTCACAACAAGAGCTTTTTCATGCTCCAATTTCTTCATTTCGGACAAAGAGGTTTATGCAGTCATCATATCGCTGTGTGTGTGTGTGGGGGGGGATGATTTGTATTTCCACAATATTTTTTTATTGCTAATGGGGTGGGACCAAGTCCCTTGCACTGTGGCCACTTCTGGCCTATTGTACCAGCCCCAGATGATAGGTGAGGTGATTGTGGAGCAATTGGTGGAATGAAGATTGGCAGGGGAAACCGAAGTACTAGGAGAAAACCTGCCCCAGCGCCACTTTGTCCACCACAAATCCCACTTGACCAGAACCCGGGATCGAATCCGGGCAGCCGCGGTGGGAAGCCAGCAACTAACCACTTGAGCTACGGCGCGGCCCTACCTCCACAGTAAGTTCATATTTATTTACTTCGAAGGCATGAATAAGTACTAGAATGTTATTGTAAAGTTGTCCCTGTGCTTAACTGATTAAGCACCACGCCATGAAGGCGTATGGGGAGTGGATGTATAGATCCAGATTTTCTTGTCCTCGGCACTAGTTGGNAGCTATCCCGGCTCCCAGCCGTATGCAATTATGTTGTTTAATTATTTAAACGGGAGGATTATTTGCACATGCCTCCTGCTTCAACGATCAATAACTGAGAATTTCGCTGTAAAAGTATATTGAAGAGTTAAGTATGGTTCTCAGGAATGGTATCTAGTGTTTCATTAGATATTACCAGGCCGATGTTTGTAACAAGAATGAGCAGGCTTCTTTGCGGATATAATAAAGTGTTTCTTGCAATGTCGCTACCCGTTACTACTTGTAAGAAGTCCATAATAAACATTTTCCATACATAAAACACCTAGATCCATATACGAGTAGAATCTCGAACAGGCTAAGCACCATCTCAGATGTCCTATAGAGGAACTGCACACTACGGAAAATTTCGCGTACGAGGAAGGGACTGCGACAGAAAAATGTGATAGTCTCCGATGCTTCATCCATCAAAGGGCAAAGACAAATACCCATCTGATGGTCTCGCCTGAAATGTTAGGCACAAACAGCCATCGATATTGGTGCGCTTGCAACCTCCTCCAACTCATCAAAGCCTAAAAGTTTTCAAAATTTTAGGTCACGGTTGCAAAAAATACGCACTTTATCATATAAAGGATGTGAGCGCGCAATTAAGCTAAGGCACGTCTATCACGATGTTATCTTCCGTTATTCCCAATCAGTATTCTATTCAATAGCAGTGGAGAGCAGATGTACACATGCTTGTGTAGCCCTTCAGAAACTGAATTATCCATGTTGTCCCTATATAAAAGCAGAATAACAGAGTCGAAACAAATACTAAGGTCAAACTGTCCTTGGAAATTACTTCAAATGATTAGTTTCTTGGATGATTAAGAAAAAGGCTTGAAGAAAGAAACGACAATAAAAGGATAATAGGAGAAATAGAGAATACCAAAATCAAAGAAAAAGAAATGAACAAAGATTAACGAGGGAAATTCAAAGAGAGGAGCTGAGAGTAAGAGCGAGGCGAAAATAAGAACAAAAAAAAAGGCTGGAAAGAAAGGGCAGCGTAAAATAGGAATAGAGGAATAGAAGTAGAATGAAGTGACATTAAAATTGAATGGCATTAAAGAATATAAGGAATAAATGGGAAAAATAAGAAAGAAGAAGAAATATATAAAAGTTAAAGAGAGGAAATGAAGAAGAAAGAAACAAGCCAAGCAGAAGAAGAGTAAATGGAGAATTTAAGACTCTAGAGCAAACATGTCGCTGATTTCGAATATTATAATTTTCTGGGATGTGACAACCTGTAGTTCTGGAAAGAGAAATGCAGCTATCGGACGAAAGTGTTATGTTCAAATTTTGAATAAAGATTTAACTCCGAACCCTGAGAAGGGAGGCACTAATTTCCTCAGAAATGTTGATATTCATCTTCCAGACAACACGATACTACATACCCTAGCCACTGCTGTGACAACCTCAAAACATAAATCTGTAGTAGGATTTGAAAACCGCAACTACCCAAGATTTGTGACATGCGCCAGCTGTGGTAGACTTTGTATGAAGTTCACGTGACCATGAGCCTCCACCTTCTCATTGACCCGACTGCTTCGCGCCACACGCCTCCTGCTTACTGAATGCGTTACTTCCGGTGGCCAGCAAGAGCGGAAACAGATCCCAGATGGAGAACACATGTTTTCCAAGTGCATTTATTGCTACTTCCAAAGCACTGCTTGTGGATTCGGTGAAGCTCAGTCAACACAGTGATCAGGCCACGGTTGTACGGCTGTGAATCAGCTTCCGGTAAGGGTAGAGACATTCCTCTTCGCCGTCGGGTCCAGATCATTGCCTCATTCAGCCACCTGTCCAATAAATACTGAGAGACTTCCTCCTCGGAGTCAAAGCGGCCGGGTCATGAAAGGTGGAGATACACATAAACTCCCCTAAACGTCTTCGGAACATGAAGCTTAAATAAGTGTGGTTACTTTAGAGCTTGTCACTTAAGAAAATAAATAAAATGAAAGAGGCGTACAAAGGAAAAAGAAAATGGATATGAGAACTTGAATAAAATATATGAGAGTAAGAAAAAGAAAGGACTAAATGAGTAAGTAAAAATAAGGCCAAAAAGAGAGACATAAACAAAAAATTATAGACGACGGACAGGTAGGTAGGGATGTAGGCAGAAGCAGAGAGAACTTATGTAGAAATAAAGAAAGAAAAGAAGGGCGAACGAAAGAGGAAAGGATGTGAACATGCAGATATATAAAGAATGAATGAAAGTTGGAAAGAAAAAAGAAAAAAGGACAACAAAACGAAAGAAAGATGAAGAGGTAGAACATAAAAAATAAATAAATCAGAAATAATGTAGGAGAGAAGGTAAAACAAAGAATAGTGAAACGCCGTGCTTAGTAGGCATCTTCTCCGACTGCTGTGCATGACGGTAGTCGGAATACATAGGCGCTCTTCACATTACCAGTTCTCACGTGGCTATATTAAAATGGTGCATGTGCGTTTCCAATCACAACTCGCTTGTTCTGGCTATTCGAATACACCTAAGGGGAAGCCATCATTGCTCCAAGAAGAGGGACATGTAGATCCCTGGATACCGTAAATAAACATAACGGGCCAATAAACTTCGAGCGAATTATAGCTTACGTTTTGATAAAATGTGTACGCTTGAGGGTCATTGTTTATTATGCCAGTGGATTGTCAATGAACATCACCGGTGTGTATAGTGTACCTAGTGCCATCAACAGCAAAAGCAGGGAATTGCATGCACGTTCTCTCTCTCTCTCTCTCTCTCTGCTACCTAATCTAGAAATGATCTTACAAATTACAATGACTTCCGTTATTCTAAATTTATATAAAAAGTGTATAGTTTGTAAATATGAGGGCGTATCCTAGAATTATCTCAATCTGTTTTAGAGAAATGTAAAATGATTAGATTTTAATTCCTACGCAGTCTTAGATGTATATCATTTTAATGTTTTTTATTAGTATTATTGCTAGTGGGGTGGGACTAAGTCCCTTATACTGCGACCACTTCTGGCCTATTGTACCAGCCCCAGATGATAGGTGAGGGTGATTGTGGAGCAATTGGTGGAATGAAGATTGGCAGGGGAAACCGAAGTACTCGGAGAAAACCTGCCCCATCGCCACTTTGTCCACCATAAATTCCACTTGACCAGACCCGGGATCGAACCCAGGCTGCCGCGATGGGAAGCCAGCGATTAACCGCTTGAGCTATGGCGCGGCCCATTTTCATGGTTACTGAGTAATTAATCTTACTGAAGACTAATGCATATACGTATATTCTTCTCACAGCATAGTGGTTGGCATTACTGAACTAAAGGAATTTTGATTTTTGCCTGAATGATAAAAGTTGTCTTCTTTGCCTTCTCTTTACGTACATGATTGCTTTCTACCCCCCTTTCGCTAGTGATTTCATTATAATCGGCCACTGCGTTGTCGAGTAAACACGTATATAAACAAATTAAGTAATTAATTAATATTACGTATAGTTGGCTCAAATACTTATCTTTACGTGTTCAAAGGACCAAGAGATTCAACCAGGAATTTAAATCTGTTCTGACTAGAAGAAACGCATCAGATATCA